>NC_081155.1:29132470-29438303 GCF_012432095.1 Onychostoma macrolepis
TGAAAAATAATGCACGGTGCTTATGTCGACTGTATTTATGTGAATGCTCACCAGTGCAGGCATTTTGACACTCTGTGTTAGGCGCTCCACCGAAGACAAAGGCTGTGTCCGAAATCGCATACTACTTGTGTAGGTACTACATTTGTATTCGAACGTACTACTCGACCGTTAAAAAAGTACGTTCTATATAGTATGAATGAGGGTAGTATGAATGGAATTCGGATGTACTACATCTGCCATGTTGATGTTGTCACGTGTCATGCGTCTTCACAACAGCGCAAAAATTTAATGAGCCCACTTCACTGCACGAACATCGTTAATGATTTAAATTCTTAACGCTTAACGAACCATCTATTTAAAGAAAACAGCGTTAACAAGCTGATGTAATGTACTTTGAGTCTGTCTTTTTAATATCAAGAATGTCTTGCTCTTTACGGTCTCATTCATTCACATTCCTTTATTAATAACGCTAACAGTCCCACCCGCTAAAGGTTCACGGTAAAAGTGAAAGTAACCGGTAAAATGTTTCAAAGTATAAAATAAATAAAACAAAGTTTCCGTCCTGTCACTTTTTTTTTACATACTTTTATACTTTTTCTGCTGTTCAAAAAATCGTTCTTTTCGCTATTACCACAAAAAAGCTACGAATCTTGAGTGCAGGAGCTCTGCGTTACCATAGACCGGGTGTGCCTCATATGTCCTGAAAAGTGAAGCTGCGGGCTCTTTGATCGCCCCCTGGTGGCTGGCTGCAATACAGGTCATAAACCCCGCCCTCTCCATGTAAACGAATGAGACTTGAGTCAAAATAAAAAAATTAATTACACTTCCAATGCAATTTTCCAAAATATGGTTTTGGTCATTTAAGGTAGTTGTTATCACACTGATATATGTTCAATCTTTCATTTTTGTGATAAGGTTCATTTTACCTAGTAATTTGATGCTATAAAAACGGGGCGTGTCGTTATGGTTGATTGGGTCTGCGGGAGTTTGGGTGGGAGTTTGATTCTGCGGCTCCACCTCACGACACCACTGCGCAGACTCGTGACTCTTGTGAACAGTACTGAACACGCACTGTGGCCGGTAGGAAAAATATATATATTATTTTAAAACTTTTATCAGCTTATGTAGGCTCTACAACAAAGGAATTGCTGATATCTATTGATGTCTAATTTTTGAAATAGATCATTTGTTGGTAAAGGGTGAGAGATCTGGCGAGACCACATGATTTTTGTCAAAGAGCCAGGTGTGGCTCGCGAGCCATAGGTTCCCAACCGCTGCTATAGGGAGATGAGAGGGTCTGTATTACTTACTATTGGAGAAAGTGTAACAGCTAACTTGGATCACGTGTCCCTTAATAACCAATCACATTACAGCCTTGATGTCATTGCATTTCAGTCAGAGCTGTACGATACTCAATCGCCGTTTATGGATCCCATAGGAATGAATGAGAAGTGCCGTAAACTGAATCCCACCCGTCGCAAAAAGTCAGTGACTTCTCTTATAAAACGGGATTTTTTTCATGGTAAACTTCAAAACTAGTTTAATCCAAAAGTATTTTTTAGTCTAAAACATGTTGAAGATTAGCAGATAGGCTGTTGATTCATTAAATGATAAGCCGTTTCCTCGAAAAAGCTGTTTATTCAGCGTAGTGAAGCCTCTTCTCCATTGACATCCATTTAAAAAAAACGGCCTCTGGTCTCCTTTCCCACGTACTGCCAGACCGGAAGCGTTAGCTTTAGCCGTTACGCTTTTTCGGCTAATAGTTGCAGGCTTGCCTTCTAGTGGCTTTGGTTTTACTTTTCTGCAGTTTTTCAATGGCTCTCGGTCATACTGTCGACATTATCTGAGCTGTCGAAGGCTGCGCATTTATTGCAGGGACGGAGCAAAAATTTAAGTGTCTAAGCATACGCACAGTTCCATTGAATGATAAATGCGTTTTAACAATGTCGTTGAACTGAATGTACGAAGGAAACTGTTAAAATAACCACAGCATTAATAACAACCTTGAAATAAGAGCGCGAGGTTTATCTGTTAATCAGATGCATGAAAGTAGCGTTCGTTGCTATAGCAAACAGACATCGGGCACGTTTCCTTTCAGAATCATCATTCACCGATGGAGAGGAAAAGTTGAATACTATAGCATTTTATTTAATGAAAATGAGATCAAGAAGTTTTCGCACTGAAAGAGAAGTAATCTCGCGCTCATAGAACTCAAGGCGTGGCAGGCTATATCTGCAGCTAAGCTGAATAAAAAAACAGAATGAAATGATGAAACGTTAAGACAATAAAGACAATAAGTAAATAAAGTTGTAAAATAAAGGAATGATGCAGTGCAAATTGACATATAATTTATTACAGTACAGAAACTATAAAGTATATGTTCTACCTTATTCTGTGCAGAAAATTGAAATAATTGTTTGTAGTGTATAAACCATTCATAAAATTACCATTAGGAAAAAATTATAGATTACAAATGATTGATTATTGTCCAGCAGTGTATTTGATTTCTTATAGCAAATTAAAAGTAGGAGATAAGAAAATAATTTCTTGTAAAAAAAAAAAAAACATGCATAAAATTATTAGGAGCGAAATATTAAGCATTAGCAGCAGGATTTACGAATCTGTGTTTATACAGCTGGAACAAAACGCAGTCTAGAGCATGTAATTGCTCTGAGGACACGCCGATAGTAACAGACATGAAGCAGGTTAAATGAAATAAGCATTCTGAAATAAGCATTTCAACCAGGGTTCGCCATCTCCAGTGGCATAATCTCAATGTCACATTCGTTTAAATTCTAAGGTTGATGTTTCATTAGCTGTGCAGAGTGTGCGGTCGATTCCAGCTGCACGCAGCGTCAGAAGCACTCGCTTATTGCAGTCATATCAATGACAGTGTTGCAGGAGAAGGAAAATAAGAGTTATAGCTTAAGATCACTATCTACGATTGTTGTAGTCCCAAGCGAAATGCATGAGTAGTGTAGTTCGGAGAAAGGTGTTCGTGTTTGTGTGCTCTCGCACACGTCGTGTTCGTGTGACGTGTTTGTGTGACGTGTGCTCTGTGCAGTACAGAAACGGAGGAAGAACGTTTATATTCTGCTTTATTTCAGTTCATTCATTTATGTCAGTCCACCCCGGGGGTTTTATGCACTGTAACCCTGACACTTTTATCTACATGAGAGAGTAAAATGGCATGCATCGACTAACTTTGTCCATCTCATCATTGCACGAACATGAATTAATCATCTGATTAGAGTTAAGCCCGGTTGGTGTGGTAGCCCAGGCTCACATAGTCATAGCCCACTATTGTTAAGCTGGTCAGTGTGGTAGCCCAGGCTCACATAGTCATAGGCCACTATTGGGGGGTGGCAGCAAACACTCAAGATGGGTTTGGTGCACACAGGGATAAAAAAAAGTACCCCATGTATACAATGAAATATACTGCTGTATCTTTAATGTTGTGGGCCTATTTTTCTGTAGGAGGTCCTGGACATCTTGTTTATATACATGGCATCATGGATTCAATTAAATACCAGCATATAAAAAATTTAAAACTGACTGCCCATGCTAGAAATCTTATAATGGGCCGTGGATGGATCTTCCAACAGGACAATGATCCACAAACAAACATCAAAACCAAAACAAAAATGGGTCACTGAGAACAAAACCATGCTTCTGCCATGGCCATCCCAGTCCTCTGACCTGAACCCTACAGAAAATGAGTGGAGTGAACTGAAGACAAGAAGCACCAACATGGAGCTGTGAATCTGAAGGGTCTGGAGTGATTCTGGATGAAGGAATGGTCTCTGATCTCTTGTCAGATGTTCTCCAGACTTATCAGGCATTATAGGTGAAGATTCAGAGCTGTTATCTTGGCAAAAGGAGGTTGCAAAAAGTATTGAATAAAAGGGTATGATTAATTGTGGCCAAAGTGTATTAGAGAAAAACATTTATTTCATAATGAGATTTCTCTCCCATTTTAAATTCTTATTCTCCAATGAAAGGTTAGATTTTTGTAAATTTTTTAAATAAAAGATCAAAAGGATTAATGATACAGATTTATTTTCACAGCCAACTTTGATCATGTTTACCATGGGTATGAATAATTTCGAGCACAACTGTATATAAAGGTTATGCCAGGCTACCTTGAATGAACGAACTCGGAAGGACGCGAGAACACAGAATGCATCTTTGTGAGAATTGAGATGCGCTGTGATCTGTGATTTCTCAGTCCCAGCACGTTATAAGCATGGGCGTCTCTAGGGTAATCATTCGGGGCTCGAGCTAGGGATGGGAGATATGGGCTTAAAAATATATTGTATTTATTGCGATAATGATATCAATGACGATAATTCAGGGAATCCTGTTTGTTTAGAGAAAAGTATTATCTTTCCTGTTTTTACCCAAAATAGGATGTTGTGAGCATTACTGAGTACACAAGTAATGTAATGACTGTTTAATTCATACTGGAAGCCGGAGGAAATCCCGGGAAAATCCAGGAAATCCCGAATATGGACTAAGTAGATAAAATAAAATGCAGATAGAGACATTTTAACTGATGAAACTTGAAGACAATACATACAATTGCACAAAATATAGCTATGGTTTATCTGTGTTCTTCAAGCAATCTTGGGTATTTTTTTATAAGGAAAGTATATTTTTAATGTAATGCTAATCGACACAGCCTTTATCGCTGTATAGCATGCTATCATTCTGTAATATGAAACCACGTCTGGTCACAAAAAGAAGCTATTTCAAACACTCAACTATGTTATTAAGTTAATTTGGAGAAAAAAAGCATGTCAATAAATGATATATTTGTTGGAAAACAGGTTTGTAAACAGGCTCATACACATGCAAAACTGTATCGCACACATGCTACAGTAGTACATTTATTCAGACCAATATTGTGCACTGTACAGCCCTAACCAAACCAGTTACAGATTGTAGAAGGAGCTTCTCATTTTGCGATAAACTCCTCCTCAATTTCACATCCGCCTTCCACCATGTCGCTCCACACTGTCGCACACAGAAATATGTCAACAACTAGGCTTTATCGTTATGATTGCGGGAAGACTAATTCTTATCATGGGGAGAATTTTTACAAAGATAGCCTGGTATAGCCAAAGATAGCTACATCCCTAGCTCGAGCCCTGAAAGATCTTACTCTATCCCCGAATGTTTGTTATTTTTATTTTTTTATTTTTTGCATGCAGCTGCCCGGAAGTTTATAGTTGAAATGTGATAGGAGTTAAAGGGGTCATCGGATGCCCATTTTCCACAAGTTGATATGATTCTTTAGGGTCTTAATGAAAAGTCTATAACATACTTTGGTTAAAATTTCTTAGTGCTAGTGTAAAAAAAACTTTTTTGCCATGTCAAAATCAGTTCTGTTTTTATCAAGCAATTCTAGTCCATGTTGCTTTAAATACTAATGAGCTCTGCTGACCACGCCCCTCTCTTCCTTGGGGTGACGAGCAGTCAGTGTTGCCAGATTGGGCGGTTTTGAATTTGATTGTGCAGGTAAATATTGGCTTAACCAATTAGCCCAAGTGTGCATATACTGCATGCATCCAATCAGTCATCACAATGTTACTAAACACACACGCACAATATCTGGTGCTGATGTTGGCGTCGTGGCCGCACTTTTAGCCAATCACTAGGGATCAGCAGACAGACGTGATGATTCATGAGTGACTGGTTTTTAGCGCGCTAACGGATCTGATTTTGAATGTATAACTGTAAGTGACCATAATGCCTAAATATAAGTTTGATGGTAAAGAGTGGAGAGTGTTTTAACTCTCAAAACGTGAATTACACATGTTGAGGGAGATGACATGAAGGCTATATCACTGCAACTCCGAAATCAGAGCAGAGTTAAATTATTTAATCAAAATCTATTTATATCTATACGATCCTGTCTTTTATCTTTTAAACCGTCCAGATTGGTAGGATATCCTTTAAAGATGCTGGACTTGTTAGTTTTGACTGTGCAAAGTTCTATTATGTTCAATATGAATTTCACAAAAGATTAGTTCTGTGAGAAATTGAGCGACACGAAGGTAAGAGCATTATTTTGTTGTTAATTTTTTTTTATTGTCGGATTATCATACAGAATGACACAGTTTTGACTGTCATGGTGTGTGCATGAATGAGTGTGAAATACCTATAATTACAATCAGGATATCTTCCATTCATTCGTTTTTTAAATTTAATATTAAAAACAGAAAAATAAGAAAAGGTTCCTTTTTCCATTTATCGGTTTTTCAAAAAAAGAAAAAAACATGAATTATGCTTGATTTTCCGTTTTTACATTCAGGGCTAGAAAATGAATAAACAGCTTGAATTTTTGATCTCTGCATGTGGGCGGGAATAAAACGCCCCTTTCCGCTGATTGGTCAACCAAACATTAAACCATGCTGTCATTAGTTCTTCCACTGCGCAGCAGAAAACAGTCCTCCTGCTACAGTTGTATGCATTCTTAACGCATTTATTACAACTTTCATCACTAACAAATGGCTAAAGGCTAACATTACCCCTAAAATATAACAATGAAAATCAAGTCTGGTTGTTTGGCGAGACTGATTCATGAGCCGTCGCATGCAGTTATATTTTATATAGTTTTATGATTATATGGCGAGTCTGAGTATAGTTTTACACATCAGCCCAGTCTATTCTGTAATGTTAGTGATACGCAGAGTCAGGTTTTTTGCACATTAACATGACAATGAATGTGACACACCCAGTTTTTTTCTGATGCACACCCAGAATCTCTTTCCTGGCTATGCTAGTGCTTTAAAGCCATAGCAGAATTGGTGTGCATCTCCGTTTCTGAATGGATCCGCGTTTTGAACGAATAGTGTTCATTCATTCGACTCATAAAGACATTTCCCGCGACCTGCTGGTAATTTTAGTTTATTATTTAGAGTATCATTTCATTAATAAAATTCAAGGTATAGTTTAGGGATGTAACGATTACCGGTTTGACGCTAAATCATGATAAAATTCCCCATGGTTAGTATTACCGTTTCATATTTTAATTATCATTAAAACCGTATTCGATTACCGCAATTTGAACAACTCACGATAAATAAATGCTGTACAGCATAAAGCAGAGTTTTAAGTAACAGTCTCATGTGCGCACAGCGCGCAGAGTAGTTTCGTTTTGAGTAAAAATAGGGCGGAAAAGCTGGGAGGTTTTAAAAGAGTGCTAAGGGAATTATACAAATGAATATATGACTGAATGAATTACAGGTGCATCTCAATAAATTAGAATGTTGTGGAAAAGTTCATTTATTTCCGTAATTTAACTCAAATTGTGAAACTCATGTATTAAATAAATTCAGTGCACACAGACTGAAGTAGTTTAAGTCTTTGGTTCTTTTAATAGTGATGATTTTGGCTCACATTTAACAAAAACGCACCAATTCACTGTCTCAACAAATTAGAATACTTCATAAGACCAATAAAAAAACATTTTTAGTGAATTGTTGGCCTTCTGGAAAGTATGTTCATTTACTGTATATGTACTCAATACTTGGTAGGGGCTCCTTTTGCTTTAATTACGGCCTCAATTCGGCGTGGCATGGAGGTGATCAGTTTGTGGCACTGCTGAGGTGGTATGGAAGCCCAGGATTCTTTGGCAGTGGCCTTCAGCTCATCTGCATTGTTGGGTCTGGTGTCTCTCATCTTCCTCTTGACAATACCCCATAGATTCTCTATGGGGTTCAGGTCAGGCGAGTTTGCTGGCCAGTCAAGCACACCAACACCATGGTCATTGAACCAGCTTTTGGTACCACTGGTAGTGTGGGCAGGTGCCAAGTCCTGCTGGAAAATGAAATCAGCATCTCCATAAAGCTTGTCAGCAGAAGGAAGCATGAAGTGCTCTAAAATTTCCTGGTAGATGGCTGCGTTGACTGTGGACTTCAGAAAACACAATGGACCAACACTAGCAGATGACACGACAGCCCAAATCATCACTGACTGTGGAAACTTCACACTGGACTTCAAGCAACATGGATTATGTGCCACTCCACTCTTCCTCCAGACTCTGGGACCTTGATTTCCAAATGAAATGCAAAATTTACTTTCATCTGAAAAGAGGACTTTGGACCACTGAGCAACAGTCTAGTTCTTTTTCTCCACAGCCCAGGTAAGATGCTTCTGACGTTGTCTATGCTTCAGAAGTGGCTTGGTAGCCCTTTTCCTGAAGACGTCTGAGCATGGTGACTCTTGATGCACTGACTCCAGCTTCAGTTCACTCCTTGTGAAGCTCTCGCAAGTGTTTGAATCAGCTTTTCTTGACAGTACTATCAAGCTTGCAGTCATCCCTGTTGCTTGTGCACCTTTTCCTACCCAAATTATTCCTTCCAGTCAACTTTGCATTTAATATGCTTTGATACAGCACTCTGTAAACAGCCACACCTATCAGTAATGACCCTCTGTGACTTACCCTCTTTGTGAAGGGTGTCAATGTTTGTCTTCTGGATCATTGCCAAGTCAGCAGTCTTCTCCATTATTGTGGTTTCAAAGAACAAGAGATACCTGCAATTTAAACTGTAGGGATGGTCATTTATTGAAACTCAAATATAAATATTCTAATATTTTGAGATACTGATTTTTGACTTTCATGAGCTGTAAGCTCTAATCATCAAAATTGAAACAAAAAACTTTTTCACGACATTCTAATTTATTGAGATGCACCTGTATATGAATGTACCTCTGAAGGTTCTGACTGTCTACAGAAACAATTCGATGGCATTTTGTTTTCGTCTTTGCTCCATGTAATACCTAAAGGAACTGTTCTTAATCGCAATACTGCTCTGTCCACAGAGTTTACGGGAAACAGCTGTAATTCAGCTTTTCTATAAGCGCCATCTAGTGTCAGAGAGTGGATTTACTGGCCAAAAACGGACCGAATTTGCATGCCCTACTGTAAATATTGATATGTTGAGGAAAAACAAGCTTATGTGGATTCTACACATTTAAACAATTCAGATAAGCTATCTAGAATTGTTTATGGAGCATATAAAATGCATATTATCATTTAATAATCAATTATCATTTTGACTTAACCCTTTTCTTTATTTAATGGCTGAGATGTGAGGTTTACCTTTATATTAAACTTTTTCAAAGCTTTATTTGAACATTTACATTACATATTTGAACATGCTATTAAACTGTTGTCATTTAAAATCCGAACATCATTGGTAATGTTATTGTTTTAGTGATTATGCAAACAAAAAGTCATTTTATTTGTTGTTTGTTGATTTTTAAATATAAAACTTGTGTCGGTACTTTTTGAACATTTCCACCACATTTTAATAATACCATGATAATACTGATAACCGTGATAATTTTGGTCACTATAATCGACATAAAAAAATGTCATACAGTTACATCCCTAGTATAGTTCACCCCAAAATTTTAATTCTGTCATCAATTACCCTCATGTCATTTCAAACCTGTATGACTTTCTTCTTTTGCACAACATAAAAGAAGGTATTTTGAAGACTGTTGGTAATTAAGCTGTTTTGGTTACCAATGACTTCCATTGTATGAACAAAAAATACTGAGATGTTTCTCAAATTGTATTAGGCTGTTGTAGCCTAAACGTTTATGTGTAATAAATTTTATGTTGAATCAAATAAAAGATTTATTTCTAAAGCTACTATTTTGTAATGTCTACTTAATACTTTCTCATTTAACACAATAATGGCTTTAAATGATCTTTTGTGTGTAATTTCACATCCAAATTTGCGATTAATTGGATGAATTAATCAACACATCATGTAATTAATTATATAAATTTTTTTTGATTTTGATAACATTGAAAGATAACATAAAAATAAATGGCATCTGATCCATTATTAATGTTTCCTAAAAGTACACTCAAATGCACCAGTGTATGCATGCATACATAAACAATCACTTTTCACATCATTCTTTTCACATTCTCATTCTTTCTCTCTTCCACACCTCTTTCTTGTCTTTTTTGCATGAAATATTTATGAGTTTGGAATTAAGATTCCTGCGCACATGCTCCTGATGGCACCTTCCGTGGGTTGTGACATCATGTGTCAAGGCTCTGATTAACAGTGCTCAACACTCTGCCTCTAGACTGACAGACAGATGAGGTCGAGAGGAGAGCTAGCAGGTAAATAACAAGAAAACAAGTCCAAAAAGAAGAACAGGCATATAACAGACAGCCTGAGAAGAGAAGAGAGAGAGAAGAGAAGAGAGAGAGAAGAGAAGAGAAGAGAAGAGAAGAGAAGAGAAGAGAAGAGAAGAGAAGAGAAGAGAAGAGAAGAGAAGAGAAGAGAAGAGAAGAGAAGAGAAGAGAAGAGAAGAGAAGAGAAGAGAAGAGAAGAGAAGAGAAGAGAAGAGAAGAGAAGAGAAGAGAAGAGAAAAGATTCATTAAGTGTTTAAGTTGCTTTTTTATTTTTTTTTCAGTCCTGAATCAAACCTCTTACCTGCATTTTGTAAAGAACAGGTTTGAAAGGAACAAACAAGAAGAAATGCAAATTTTATCTGGCCAATGGCAGAAGTTTTGTTTTTAAAAAGCTGAATATTTTGCACTTTAGTATGCATTTTTTTTAGTAATTAAGGTAGATGGGGTGGATGCCAAGATCATTTCAGCAATCTTTTATAGACTAAGGGCAGTACTTAATGAACTATAATTATATTAGTGTAGTATCACATACAAATTGAATTATTTTAAAAAGTGATACTAATATCAATGCTAAGAGCCGAGAATGCCTAAAGTTTTACACCTACTACCTAACATCTGGAACAATATTATGAACTATACACGACAACCGAGTGTCCTTACTTGACTGCAAACCCACAAAAATTCTGGACTGTGCAGAGAGACATTATTTAATTCTCAGATTTCAGACTACATCAGATACAGTGGTCAGTATTTTGCCATGTCATATTTAATGTCTGGGGGATTTTCCGATAAGCCATCAGGGGGAGAGCAATGAGAAACACAAACAGACATTGCGCACACAACAAATGACTGTGGAACTGTAAAAAAAAACTGCAGCCTTCCACAATTCCTTCCAGTCAAATGATGAGAGAAAAAGTGTGGGAGAGGGAGAGATTTACTCACAGAAGCCATTTCCTCGTACAAGGCCTCAAAACCGCCTTCGAGCTCAGCATGCTGTTCCACTTAGGCATGGTCTCCAAACCAAAGCCATCCACCTCGCTCTGCTATTGGCGTTGGACACACAAGGCTAACCACAAGCACATGTTCAGTTGCTCCTAACTAATTCATACAGGAACACTTTGGTTTTGTTGCGAACCCAAAAGCCCTGTACCTTTGATTAAGAAATGTGTCTGATTCCAATTAAAGGAGTGAGAGGGAGGGAAAGCATCATGGTGGTTCTATAGTCTGCTATTGGCTGCAGTCATGAAAGTTTTCTTATTTCTATTATTTTCTTCTCTGTATTTATTTATTTTTTAATCTTTTCTTAAATTCATAGAGCTAAAAATCCATTGTTCAGGGGTTATTTTATGCATAGCTTTTAACATTCATGTTTAGATATGCAAAATAATTACCTTATTATATATGAAAAATTAAAGATTATATTCATATTAAAGTTTTTTTTTCTTTATTATGTCAGATATGTTATCTACCAAATAATTTTTTTTTTTTTTTTTTTTTTTTTTTAGTTTTTACTTTTAGTTTTTTATTTACCTGTAGTATGTAGCCTCTAACATAGTCTCTCAGGGTCCAGCCCAGCCCATGGAGGATGTGCAGAACCTCTTCCTGTTTGAGAACGCTGAACAGACGGTCCAACAGGATCTTCAACCTCACAGGTACTGCCTGAGTCCCATACAGCATCAGACTGCTAATGTCAAACACCACATTGGACTGTACAATCTCCACCTGCGTCGGGTGGTAGAGATGCTGTGTGCTCAGCTTGTCTAGAGCTGTAATCACAAAAACAACAACACACAATTATTATTATTATTGCTTAAATGCTAAACACATACTATTTAAGATTTTCTAACTTAGTATCCTTTCACTAGAAGGCTTATATTTAAATATGTGGTCACACTTTGCATTACACTGCATTACTTCTACTAACATAATGTGTACTTTAACATCATTCCTTTTAAATGATTAGTTTGAAACGCAAAGCTGGTTGTAACAAGACACTCATGCAAATTTCAGTTAATAAACATATAAGATAAATGTGGTGTATTGTCTTTTATTTGAAGTATATTATTGAACCATGAACTGTGTCGACACAGACATTCTTCATTTTACTGAGTTTGTGTGTGAAGGAAATGCACACTTCTATGAAGAAATGAGAGTGGCATCAATATTATCTGTTTCTCTTTCTTCTCTGAACTCTCTCTCTGACTCTGTACGACACCTGTTTTTTCCCCTCAGTCCAAGACTTTTTTGCTGACTACGTCTTTGCCTGACAACAGACCCTGCTAGACACGAACATAATAAAAAATGAAGAACTACTTGTCAGAATGGCTGCCAACACTACAGACAAAATGAGAACTCTATGGCAGAGAAGAGTGAGAAGAAGAGGAAGGGAGGAAGGATAGCGGCTGACAGTTCACAGTGAAATTAAAACTAGGTGAAGGGCCCCTGTGATGGTCCCTTTAGGCCTGTCTCTTTTCCTTTCATCCCAACCCAACAGGTGTTTTCTTTTGTCTCTCTATGAAACCAACTGTCTGTTTCTCCCTCTCTCTTTTCTTACTTAACTCTATGCTTTTTGATTGTCATCTCCTTTCATTTGATGTTTTCACCAGCACTTAAGCTACTTTTTGACCTTTCTATACTTTTTTATTTTCAGTATAATGAAATAAGTGAAAGGACAGTTATTAGTGAATGAAAAGTTACACGAATGAAGACACAGAAGCATGCAGAAAAAAGTGAGGGAATAAAGAGGGATATGCGAGTCACAGCATATCGACTGGCTAAAGAGGCAGTTTTATGAGAAGCAATAACTTCACTGGGCTCAGTGGAGAAAGAAGGGGACCAGATAAAAGGACAGATAAAGACAGATCAGGTTAAACCCATGCCCCACAGCCCCCACCCCAGACACACACGAAAAACATACTAGCCAGCAAGACCACCAAATGCAGAATCAAGAGTTTACTCGCTAATGTCATGTTAAATGTCAAGCTTTCTTTGCCTTTCAGATATATTAAGTGCTATTGCACATACATGACTTTAACTGCTACCTTGTGACATTGTACTATTTTTCATTTGAATCTGCAAGTCCTTACCACACATTAAGGAAAGCAAATAGAAACGTGCTAATTCAGGTGTCATTAAAATACTAAATCAACAACTAAATCAACTATTCTATTTAAACTTGTGTTTTGACAATTTAGCTAAACAATTGGATAACCGATGACAGACAAAGCGGAATCCCAGTAAAAGATCTGAAAAGATCTAAAAGGCTGAAAGACTGTATCTTAATTTAGAAAAGGACACTTAAGTAAATAGATATTAATATGCCTGTATATGCCATAATAGTAGTACTGTGAATTCAAATTGAATGATTTTACTCAATTAGCCTGAAGGTTTTAACGAATAGCAAATATGTCTGAAATGTATCTAATTCACTGAATTAAAAAAATAAAACTAAATAATTACAAATGAATTACAATTAATATTAAATTACAGTCACAGCTGTTCCTCATTTTTTTCACCTAATGAAAACCTATATACAGACACTACAATGTCATGAAAATGTTCTTATATTTTATATAGTTATTTTAAGTTATTTTAGTTTCTTTTAAGTTCTGTCGATTCTATTGTATTTGTGATCACTTTTAATACAGTTGACTCAAACATGACCATCAAATAGACCACAAACGCACCATAAAATGGTCATAAAATGTACTGTACATTTTAGTTTTGCCTGTTTTTTATTGTTGAAAATATTCAGGTTTGAGGATAGAGTTCAGAAATCTTTTAATAAAATATATAATAAAAATATATCTATAAAATGGTACAAAAGTAACTATATAAATATATAACTATATTAAATTTATAATGTAATATTGTAATGTAATAATGTTGTTTTAAATGCTGTACATCCATATTGTAGTAGCATCTATTCAAACGTACAAAAACTGTTTCCACACCTGTAAATGTTGCATACAGATACCTATGTACTGAACAATGGAGCAATGAGACCAGGCTGGTTTTACACACATACACTGAAAGTTACTCACCATGCGCGACCCATCCATGCTTGCACTGGTCACATGTCCGGAGGTGGATTTTTCCAGGCTGGAAACACTCACATGTGCAGTTTACCAGAGTACAGCGGATGGCCTGTAAATGAAAAAGCAAATAATCATCATTGAAATATTTATAAACTGTTATGCATTAAATGATAACAATAGCTGTGATTACCAGTCTTTATATGTATATGTGGTCTTTGCCCTTTCTGATTTATTAATTGTGCATGAAAAATTACCAAATTAAAATTTAATTTGTTAAACTTTGCAATCTTTTTGTTGAAGATTCTTTGGTGAAGCATTCTTTTCAATAAATATCCCCCAAAAAGGTTTTCACTCAAACATGTCATAATTTATTAATGTGAATTATGTCTCAAACTAATGCAGTCATGCTTATGTCTCACTGTCAATCTGATTGACACTGTGCTAACAAGGCATCCGCTCTCTGTCTTGTGCCATATTCATGTAGGGGCATTTAGATGAGCTCTTCCTTCCTCTCACCTGAAACCTGGCCTGCTTTTGCCCCATTTGAATTTCCTTTGTTTTGACAAAAGCCGCCATTACTCGATGTGGAGACTGAACCGGAGCTGACCCCAAAAGCTTTTAGCAATGAGGGGTTAAGTGTCCCAACGAGACAGCCAGCCTGGCAGGACAACACAATGGCATTGTGTGATAAGACATCTCCTTAATCACTGCCACTGAAAAGACTCCGGCAGGAAGAGAGGAAAGGTGGGGAGGTCATGCTGTTCGTGTTCTCTCACACCTCTGCTGTCAAGGTCTCTCAGAAATTAAATTGAAAAAATAATAATAATAATAAAATTGTCTTCCTGATTATCTTTTTCAACATTACATAACTGCATTTTTACGTGATTTTACATGTTCATGCCCTAAGTATAGTTCATGTTACAGATCAGGGGCGCAACTGCATGTTTGCTGAGGGGTATGCAAGATAATGCCCCTGTAAATTCTATACCCTAACACTAACCCTCACAGAAAACTTTCTGCAAGTCAATGACTAAGTTTCTATAATTATTCAATTATATCTGGATAAGTTAATTTACTCACACATTTAGTAGTTTTTCTGATATCAATTTTGACTACATGCTGCAAGACATAACATGCTCATCTGCATTAACAGAGGACGAGGCCTAAAGTCTAATAACTTGCTTTAACCCCCTGATGGCTGTTCGACCCCAGACAGTTTTTTTTTTTTTTTTAAATCAACACATGTTGCTCACTTCTTAGTTAAGCAGTTTTGGAGGGATTGATTGATTGATTGATTCGCCTTTTTTGTATATTTTTATATAGAATGAAAACATTATGTATAAAATTTACTCAAAACATGATCTGCATCCCCCTCAATTTTTATTCGTGCAGAAAGTCATGGAAAATGTGGCATGCTTAAGTGGAAGACTTCTGAAATGACATGACATGATGTTCCCACTGTAACCATCACTGGCTCATTTGACATTTCGACTCCCTAATATAGTTATTTTCGCATGTTTTGCTTTTGGATTTATATTTAGACATAAGATAATCACTCTTATATTATAACATTTAAAAATCACTTTTCACTTTTTGACTTTTTTGTCAAAGTTCAGCACTGTTGGTACTGAAGTATGAAGTAGTAAGAGTTTCAAAAGCCCATTTTCTACATGAATCACACAAATAACCTTTTTTGAATTCAAGGCTGTGATTTATGGCAAAAGGTAACTAGTTTGCATCTCTGTTAACAATCTCCTCATTTTATCTCCAATATAAGTAGAATGCCCATTCACAAACATACCGAGATACTCGGAAATAAACTAATATTAACATCAATATCTTGCACTCTCAGGCTACAACGTTAAATGTGCACTTACTTTATGACTTAGAACAAAAAACATGATAAGCTTACCAGTCTTTGTATTAACTGTCCTTGTTTTAATGCATTGTTTTTAATTTTTCCTTCTTTTTTTTCTGCACCCCATAACATTTCCCTCATCTATTTATTTTGGTAATGTGACAGAACCAACATGAACAAAATGTTGAAGGTTGAGCAACTGAAATCTACTCACTTTATTATTATTATTATTATTATTATTATTTAGAAACAAGCTTTTGATCATTTATAATGTTTATTACAAAAGATTTTCACACAAGTAACAAGTGCAACAGCATATAATACGAGTAGTGTTTTTGTCCCAAATAGCAGTGTAAATGTGATACTGATTTTAAACAACAGTTCAGTAAATAAGAAGTGAATATTGTGTTGTATTTTATTCACAATATTGTCTGTTTTTGTTCAGTTTTGCCAATGAAAATATTGCCTATGAAGCCACAGCAGAAATGTTCACTCAATTTTTCATGATTCAGGTGAACCATTGATTTATTTATTTATTATATTTCTTGTCTATCAACTCAAGACTTCATAAAATACATCAAATCAATGATTTAATGGTCCCATTTAAAAAGAGAGTCATTTATGTATTTTCTGAATCAGATCAAATTAATGAATTTATCACCATTTATTGCCACCTACTAGTTTTTTTCTATTATTATTTAGAGTATCATAGTTCTATATTATTACAAAAAGAATTCAATATATATTGTATTATATCTTTTCATGTGACAACACTGAAGAAATGACACTTTGCTAAAATGTAAAGTAGTGAGTGTACAGCTTGTATAAAAGTGTAAATTTGCTGTCCCCTCAAAATAACTCAACACACAGCCATTAATGTCTAAACTGCTGGCCACAAAAGTGAGTACACCCCTAAGTGAAAATGTCCAAATTGGGCCCAATTAGCCATTTTCTCTCCCCGGTGTCGTGTGACTTGTTAGTGTTACAAGGTCTCAGGTGTGAATGGGGAGCAGGTGTGTTAAATTTCGTTTTATCGCTCTCACTCTCTCATACTGGTCACTGGAAGTTCAACATGGCACTACATGGCAAAGAACTCTCTGAGGATCTGAAAAAAAGATGTTAAACATTGTTGCTCTACATAAAGATGGCGTAGGCTATAAGAAGATTGCCAAGACCATGAAACTGAGCTGCAGCAGACCCTTCGGAGACTGGGCCGCAGGGCAGTATTCCAACATGATAACGACCCCAAACACACCTCCGAGACAACCACTGCCTTGCTAAAGAAGCTGAGGGTAAAGGTGATGGACTGGCCAAGCATGTCTCCAAACCTAAACCCTATTGAGCATCTGTGGGGCATTCTCAAACAGAAGGTGTAGGAGCGCAAGGTCTCTAACATCCACCAGCTCCGTGATGTCATCATGGAGGAGTGGAAGAGGAATCCAGTGGCAACCTGTGAAGCTCTGGTGAATTCCATGCCCAAGAGGGTTAAGGCAGTGCTGGAAAATAATGGTGGCCACACAAAATATTGACACTTTGGGCCCAATTTGGACATTTTTCACTTAGGGGTGTACTCACTTTTGTGGCCAGCGGTTTAGACATTAATGGCTGTGTGTTGAGTTATTTTGAGGGGACAGCAAATTTACACTGTTATACAAGCTGTACACTCACTACTTTACATTGTAGCAAATTGTCATTTCTTCAGTGTTGTCACATGAAAAGATATGATAACATATTTACAAAAATGTGAGGGGTGTACTCACTTCTGTGAGATACTGTATATATATATGTGTGTGTGTGTGTGTGTGTGTGTGTATATTTATATATATATATATATATATACCTGTATATATATATATATATATATATGTATATATATATATATATATATATATATATATAGTACTGTATATGTATCTCATATGTAGTTAGGTAGCACAGAGACTGAATTCTGTTTAGTAGCTGCCTGATTTGTTTATTTGTTGTCAATTATTATTCTGTTGGGGTTTTTAAAATTGTTTATTTAAAATGATTTTTTTTTTTTCTATTGAAATAATTTTTATATAAAAAATTACTCTGAATTAATCATTTAAACAAAATCGCTGCTGCTATGACATCAGTTTACAAGCCAGGCAGACTTATGGACATTTGGTCTAAACATGTATGATTCATTGAAGAATGAGGCCTATTGTATCACAGTCATTTATCACATAAGCCATGATAAATGAGATAGAGAGAGAGAGAGAGAGAGAG
This sequence comes from Onychostoma macrolepis, assembly GCF_012432095.1. Taxonomy (NCBI): domain Eukaryota; kingdom Metazoa; phylum Chordata; class Actinopteri; order Cypriniformes; family Cyprinidae; genus Onychostoma; species Onychostoma macrolepis. The sequence continues at coordinate 29,150,784 of NC_081155.1, forward strand.
AGAGCAACAATGCAAAAACACTAAGGAAAATGGAAACATCAAATGTGGGGTCTGACAACTAATTTGATAGTTAATAATGTTTAATTAAATAATTACGAGCTCAATTAGGATGTCAGTTTACATATCAGCAGTGTCAGTATTGCATTTTTCATATTATATATTTATATTAATGACATATGCTGAAAACAATAGAAGCTACAGATCACATGGCATGTTCTTTTAGGATACTAATGCACAACAACATGGAACAGTGTGGATCCCAAACTATTCTATGATTATAGGCTAAACCTGTAGCTGAGATCCTAAAGCATTATTCCAGCCATCTCTATTGATTCCTGTGTCTGTTACATTTACACAATAGCACACACACGCCTCACAGACCAACTGTGCTGACATCAGGTCGCCGGCAAACACTAAAAGCATCTCATCCTCTCTACCACCCACAAGATTTGATCTTATTCAAGGCTTAGCTTCCAAAATGTTGTCAATATCCTGCCATAAATGAAGAGGCAAGGCAGGAAAAAATGTGACAAATAAAGACAGGCAGTGCACCATGATAGGCATTATTGGACATTCTAAATTAGACTTTCTAACTTTCTAAATGTAAAAAAAAAAAAAAAAAGATTTGATTTTATTTTATTGAGATTATGCTGTGCGCATTCAAGACCAGCATAATATTTGTATGTGTATCCATGCGTGAAGTGCATATTCATCTGTAAAGTGTACACATTTTGTCCATTTGGATTGACATTGAAAAATACAATATCAACATACTGACAGCATCTAAAATATGAACCTGTTTAGGCATATGCAACTTTAGAGATGTACAAATCTTTTAACACTTGATGAGTTGATGATCATCAATGTGTAATTGTATACATATGACACCTAAGGAGTGTATTTTCTCCACGCTTTGGCCCTTCTATGCTTTACTCAATGGGATTTTAAAGCCAACTGTGCTATTATTGTAGAGAAACAGTGTGCTATTGTCTTAAGTACAAAAATGTGAAAAAAGAATCCAGCACCACTTGTCTTGATCTCTACTTGTTTTTCTCTTTTCTGTGATGGTGGTTTCAAGTTTTGTTTATCTCTCTCTCTCTCTCTCTCTCTCTCTCTCTATATATATATATATATGGATGGATGGATGTATGTATAGAAAAATGTTTGTGAGATGAAAAAAAGAAAAATTCCCGAGCATTTATGGCCTGTAGAGCACCATCCTTTTTGGCTATATGTATGACCAATTTGACCAAGGTTGTTCTAGTCAGCGAGTTTGTTCTATCAACTCTAATAATTCTGCTTTGCTATTCACATCAGTGCAGACATGTCCAGCTAAACATGAAGGACATCAGTCAGAGTGTAGGCAGTACAGAGTGGACACTGAACGGAAGAGAGAGACAAAGAGAAGTCCAGGGTGATTGTTTCTTGGACCACTGAGGACCCTGTGAACTCCTCTCAAAGACTCAGCTGACAGAGATCAAACCAGTGACAGCCTACTGCAGTATCCAGAGACATAACTGTGTTCAAAGTGCTGGAGAAAGGGGCACAGGGAGGGGGGCATTCGGCCGCCTCAGGAGGACAAGGGAGGGAGGTGAGCCGCTTCTGCCAGCGACTGATCTTCTTTTTCTCTCTCGTTGTCTCTGTGCTGTCACCCGCTGATTGATCCAGGTGTTTTATAGCTATCTGGAGGCACAGAGCATTCAGACAAAGAGAGGCCTCTGTCAATCCTTTTGATTGGGGCTGCACATTCCTGAGCCAGATGGTGGACAGGCCTTCTTTGGACAACGCCAATCCACATACCTCTCCTGAGCACTCAGGAGAGCTGCTGTGCGTGTGTGCACTTCCTTTCATTGTAGGTCAATGTTAACATGTATTCAAAATGCTACAGATAAAAAAGACACCCTATTATGCACTTTAAAAAGTTTGAAATATTTTTTCACATAAAAAACTGTTTAAAAGCCTTCGGTAAACATGTGAAAGCAATTTGAATGGCAATATTAAAGGGATAGTTCACCCAAAAAGGAAAATTTGATGTTTATCTGGTTAGCCCAAGGGCATCCAAGATGTAGGTGACTTTGTTTCTTCAGTAGAACACAAACGAAGATTTCTAACTCAAACCGTTGCAGTCTGTCAGTCATATAATGTCAGTCAATGGGACTCACGGCTTTTAGAGAAAAAAAAAATACAAATACACAGACAAAACCAAATTAAACCCTGCGGCTCGTGACGATACATTGAGGTCTAAAGACACAAAACGATTGGTCTGTGCAAGAAACTGAACAGTATTTATATAGTTTTTTACCTCTGATCCACCGTACGGTCCAACTGTCCTGAGCGCGTTCACAAAACTGGCGGCACATGAAGCATCTTCTTCTTCTTCTTGCTTTACAGTGGATCGCGGACTTATAAGTGCATTACCGCCACCTATCTCTCAAATGGACGATTGACACTCTATCTACAATCTCAATTAGGAGTGTCAATGGTCCATTTGAGAGATAGGTGTAGGGCTGGGCGATATATCGAACACGATATTCATGCGCATCTCGTCAGTAAAGCCGGTTCCGTGATTAGCGCTAAATCTCCATCACCTGTTTTCAAATAGAGCGCCATTTAATACACAGAGCCGTAGTTCACTGACAAGCTACGCAATATCGCGTTCATTATCGAAGGCGATTCATCTGCGATAATGAAGGCGATATTGCTAGGTGATAGGTGGCAGTAATGCACTTATAAGTCCGGATGTTGTGTGAACGCGCTCAGGACAGTTGGACCATGCGGCGGATCAGAGGTAAACAACAATATAAATGATGTTCAGTTTCTTGCACAGACCGATCGTTTCATGTCTAAAGACCTCAATGTATCGTCACGAGCCGCAGGGTTTAATTTGGTTTTGTCTGTGTATGTTTTTTTTCTCTCAAAGCCGTGAGTCCCATTGACTGACATTATATGACTGACAGACTGCAACGGTTTGAGTTAAAAATCTTCGTTTGTGTTCTACTGAAGAAACAAAGTCACCTACATCTTGGATGCCCTTGGGGTAACCAGATAAACATCAAATTTTCCTTTTTGGGTGAACTATCCCTTTAACAAAACCACTTTCTGAATTGTTAAAATGAGGCAAATGCAAAACGTTTCAATTGTACATTAATATAATCATAAAATAGTGTAACACTAATATCAGTGATATTAAATATAAATACTAAACAATATTCTTCACACACCCACAAGTATACACACACACACACACACACACACAGTAATTACTTACATTAATTCATTTTTAATATTTTAATTGAGACCTTTTTTTTTTGCATAATTTTATAAATACTTAAAATGCTTCCTGGCCAGGTAAACTGCATGCTATTTTATTAAATATTCAGCCTAATTGTATTTACGCTGTATATTTATTATACATAAATTATAATTAATAATAACTGTATGCTTTGTGGTATAGAATAATCCATTAGCTTTACACAGTCACTATTTTGTTTAATGCTTTGTTCTGTTTTTTCTGGGGTTTTTTTGTTTTTTTTGGCCCCACAAATTCATCTGTGGGTCAAAGTACATCCAGGGGTCAATAGAATCTTGTACTATATGTGCCAACAAGACTCAACACGCGTGTGTGTGTGTGTGCGTGCGTGTGTGTGTTAATGTACTATGTTTTTGTATCTTAAAACTGCAGCTGTAAAGTGTTTAAATGCTCAGAGAAGGGATTACTGTGTAATTAAAGTTTAAAATACAGTTAAAATATTAAGCTAAATATTGCAGTTAAATATTTAACTGAATAAAATATTACAACTTGTTTTCAGATAATATAGCTTGTGTAGTTTGTGCACTTGCATTTTTTTAACTTGTTTGTATTTTGTTTACACTTAAAACAGGTGAAAAGAATCACTAATAGTAATTAAATAATTAGATAAATTAGACATACAGTACATTATATGTGCATCTTCATTATCTATCATAGCCTATAGGCCAGTTGTGCACGATCATTCAATGTGAAGTCATGGGTCAGATTTATAAAACAGGGCAAATTAGCTTTAGAGCGCAATCCCATAAAAGTGCTAATGGGAGTGAAAAGTTCTGCAGGTGATCTACTGAAAATGTGCAAATTAAAGAACACAGACACACAGTCAGGCCCTCAAAAGAAACTCTCTCTCTTTCTTCCTCTTTTGCCTATTATCTCTGACTTGAGCCCCATTTCCCTCAATTTTTGTTAAATTTGTGTTCCACATATGGGGAACACAAGTCTGAATATGGCAACAATGTATTAGCTTTTGTGTTTTTCTCTCTAAATATAAGCCCCTGTCCTTTGTAATTTTACTGTATCTTTTTTTTTTCTTTTTCAATTAATGTGATTTTTTTCCACATAACTTAATAAACAGAATACTCGTAATAAAAACAGACTACTCTTTGGGAAATATTTATTTAAAGTTATTTCCCAATGTACTGTATCACCTGTAAGTAATAATACAAATGGCACAATAGAAAGCCAAACAATAAATCAGACTTTACTGAGTTTATCTATTTACACAAATTTTTCATGTGTATTACACATCTGAAATCACACATTCAGTAAAAACTGTAAAGATGCTATATGTTGTTAAGTTGTCTTTCAAAGACAATCCTCAGTTTTTTATAGACAGAAACCTTTGGTAATTCGGTGTCTGTAAGTCTGTACAACACTCTTTTTTTTCTCTCCAAATACCAGAAAGTTGATTCTTGTTCAAGTTTTTGATCAGGTTCTCAACTGTTGATCAAAAAACTAAGACCAAGTGCAGAACAGGTTCCAGGCTTTTCTGTCTTGACTTTTCCCTCTTGTCACATGACATAGCATGAATCAAACAACGCATCAAACACGGAGGTATTGTATATAGCACACTCTGCATGTTTTGAGCCTTTCCTTGACTCTTATCAGTCTTCTGTTGATAAAGACTAATTCCCAGCAGGCTTTGCCACCTGCTCTGATTACCCCACAAAAGATTGCGTGTGATGGCAACCAACACTAGAGTAAACGACAAAGAACAGAAGACTAATAAAACACACACAGTCAGTATTGCAAACACAGACACTCTATAATTGTATAAAACAAACTCCCCACACAACTGACATAAAAAAGCAACAGTGTAATGTTTTTCTGTATAAATGTGGATATCCTCATACCGCCACAGTAGTAGCATTAGTCAGAGCACAAGCATTTTGCTCCCAGGTTGACCCCAGAAGGAGGGGACAGCTACATATTGACTACACAGGACCAGCGAGGATGTGTAGACATACAGACAAGACCTCTGGGTCTTCTAAAATGTATTATGATCTTTCTTATATATGTATATGTATATATATATATATATATATATATATATATATATATATTTATTTATTTATTTATTTATTTATTTATATAAATATTTATTGTTTAATCTCTTTAAATTCACCTTTGAATGAATTGTATTTAGTATAAGCCATATAAATGTGTTTTCTTAATTTAAACATTTGGAATCTACAAATGATTTTTAGTGCAGTGTCACTGAATGTTTTACAATTATTGTTGTTATTATTGATAGCAATTTATTTACCCAACAAGAGAGAGAAAGAGAGAAGGAGAAAAGAAAAATATGGATTTTTTTTTTCTCATTTCCATTTTTTTTTCTCTAAAACAAGACAACAATTCAGAATACAAACATTGTTGTTTTCGTTTCAAAAAGTAGGCTATAATATTTGCAGTAATAAAAGCCCATTATTTTGCATGTGTGTATGTGCATTACCTGGGTCTGCATGATGTAATGCCAACTTCAGACAGTTGCCCCTCTGAAAAAGGTATTGCTCCACTAAGACTGTGTTTCTTCATTAGCATATAGTGCATCAGATTGTTACGGGAAAGGAATGAGAAAAGTAGAGTAGAGAGAGAAGGAAAATATAGATAGAGACTCATCCTGGTCTCACTTGCACTCCTACATGACCACAGAGACAACTGTGAGACTGTCCCTCCCACCATGCCCTGGCTGTCTGGATATATACTGGAATGTGTGTATGTGTGTGCATGAATACAGAGTCAGGGAGACTCATTGAAATCCATCACACTCTCTTTATCAGTCCAAACAAAGTTCAGAGATATAGAGGAGCGAAGAGGAGATGAGACCATCTGTATGTCACAGGTCATTCTCTGCAAGGGGACTGTGCTTTTTCAACCAGGACACTATGGAGTTCTAAATTGCTCATATATAAGGGTAGCTGACGCATCAATGTGTCCTATGGTGTGACGGAAAAAATGTAAAAATAATAATAATAATAACCTCTAACACTGAAGAGAAACCTCGTTCATGCTATTTGTAACTCTAAGAATGAAGATACATTTTTCTCATGTTATTTGTATGCTAAGTCTTTCTACATTTTTGCTATGTCACACCATAGGACACAGTCCAATTTATATTTGTCAACTACCCATAATACTTATTTGCAATGCATATACACATTTCTAATGTGTTAGAAGTTTCATGCATAACTAGAAGATTGTATGCACAGAACGAGAATGTTAGTGTTTGTAAGCAATACAAAGCATGCATATGCTGTTAGGTTTCAATACAAGGCATGCATGTGGTGTAAAGCTTCTTTTCCAGTGAAAGTGTTGTTTTTGTTTTTTTGTTTTTTTAGGATCAACGATTTTTTGGCTAATTTTGACATTGTCCAACCCAGTGCAACTGTTCTTCAAGAGTTAAAGCTATAGGTAGGTTTTTTGCACATATGCAACAGGGAATGTTTGCCAAGAATTTGATTGCCATCCTGCAATCGACCCAACAAAATTACCACCCTACTCCCTGGATCCTACAATGGTCCACTTCATTCGACTAAGATGGCCCAATGCAATTATACAGCTATTGACGGATGTTTGTACATCTTCTAGGCTGTGCAGTATTAAGTCATTAGCACTACAAATTGTGGCAGACCTTTTATTGCCACACAGTCATGAGAACAAGCAGTGGCCCAGAGTTAACGAGTCACATATCTCCCCCACCAACCCAGCATCAACTCCAACCTACACCCTCCTCCAATCTGCATCCCATATTTATAATTTTACCACATCCTAACAATAACACGACTAGAACTGGTGCAAAACACACGTCCAAGGATAATGAAACACACGCGTTACCACAGAAGTCTGTAAGTACAACCAGCTGTGACAGTCTCCTCTGAGAGCGAACAAGAGAACAGGAGAAAAAGAGAGCAAGAAAGACTGAGACCGAGAGAGAAGGTAAGAAAGTCAGACACATGTGAATGCAGCTGTACTCAGGGGGAAACCACATGCTCTATGTTTCCAGCTGCCTTCTCAGTGGCTCTTTCTTTCTCGGGCCCCTGTCCCTCTCCAGTCTCTTTTGGCCATCTTTGTTTTGACAGGGCTCTACAGTTCCAAAAATCTCTCTCAGATGTGCTGAGGTAAGGGAAAAACAAAACAAACTTGTTTTTTTTTTTCTTGTGTGCACACATATATGGCATAGCACATTCCCAATCCCTCATTTTTGTGGGATTCACAAGTGAATTAACACAAGCAGTCATTAGGCTCCACTCTCTCCTTATTTATGTGTTTACTTATAGCTCTTAAAAATCTTGGAAGAAGAAATTTCTCTTGGTGAAAAGGTTTCACTTAGCCACAATGATTTGGGGAAGGACACATTCTTTTGACGCTGTGGGTCTGCCTCAAATCCAAGACCTCAGCATGTGCTGAATTTTGAGCATACCTCAACATGTGTTACCTCTTTGTAATATTTACCTTGTAGGGCAATATGAAGTGGATAGCACAGCCAAATGCTGCTTTCACTGCTTTTAATGGGGGCCTCTCGCCCTCATTAAAAACAAATATTAACTGTGAAACTTAAAAACAGCACAGAAAACTCTTTCGTCAAATCATATTAAAATAAACAATAAATTGTCCCTCAACACCATCTACTGGCTTCCGGCATCAAGTTCCTGCTCCTTGAGATTGTTTACTTGTAACATGTTTCTAACACATCCACATGATCTCCTGCTAATTACAACTTGCTTCATCTAATTATCTATTTTATCATAATCTTACTCTAAGCACATGTGTAGTTTATAAGCTTCAAGCAAATATTCAAACTAGTAAATACATTTATCTGCAACATAACTGTGTCAGGTCTAGGTGTACAATATCTGCTATAATGCAATTTAAAATACCCAGTCAAGATAAAATTGCAATAAAACAGAGAGGAAGAGAAAAAAAAATGGCTAATGATTATAGGATCATAGGGTTTTTATTGTATGGGTGAAGAAAGAGAAGAAATGACTTGGAAGTGTAAATATCTGTGGTGTCTAGAAAGTCTGTGGTGTCTTTTTTTTTTCTCTCTCAGTTTTATCCATTCATGTTTTTTGCATGATTATCGTGTTTGTGCCATCCCCATGTGGAGACTTTGCATAGACATTTGAATAATGAAGGGAAGTCATTTAACTATTCTCCAGGTATTAAAAAACCAATGTTTTTTACACGATGCAGCAACATTAGGCATGTTAATTGGGCTCTTTGGACTTACCCAAAAAAGGGACTAAATTAATTACTCATGTCGACAAAATGTCAGAAACACGGAATGGAAAATAATAACCCAAGGTCTCATTTGCATTTTTAACATTTCTAATTTTGGAAATTTTATACGTGAGTGGACTTTAACAACGTTGATTGAACAAATAACATTTCTTAGATAATGTTTACAATGATTAGTGTGTAGTGCACATCATGTACACACAAACACAAAAACTACATAGACAGCATTTTTGTAGCATGCTTCCACTGCAAAAGGTTCAACCTCAAAAGGTTCCCTTTACATATTAAAGATAACATGTATTCATTATTTTGACTTGTCACAATTAGATGTGGGCCTCAGTCAAATATTCAGAGGAGAGGCTTAATGGCTGTTAACACTGAGGAATGTGTCACATTTGTCACTTTTGAGCTTCCTTCTCAGTTATAGTAATGTCATTGTAACAGAACATTCTAAATGTAATAGAACAGTCAATATGTACTTTTATCAAGCTTTGTCTCAGATCTTTCAGGTAAATATGACTGGGTCTCTTATGGGTTTTTCTTTTGTTATTACTTGGTATTACCCATTGTCCACTGGAACTGGTGTATACACTAGTGCATACAGCTATTGGTTAATTTTCAGCCTCAGTGAGAAAACTGCTATACATTATGCTGTTTCCCCCAGCTACTGTATATGTAGGCATGGACCTTTTCTTTTTAGCATTGACATGACAGAGAGAGACAGGAAGGGACTGCTGATATCAGGTTTCAGACATTCCCTTGAAGTGGAAATGAGGTCTTGTCTCATAACGAGTCTTTTCTTACAAAGTCAGCAAACCCTCATGCCCACACACAGATAGAAACTAACACAATCACTGTCATTGTAGGTATATAGACAGACTGTGATAGTAAATTGGCGGATGTACAAAGACTGAAAGTCTTCAGACAGAAGCAGATGAAACGGAGCTAATCACACTGGATGTCTTCGATCCTAGCTTGTTCACTGGTTAATGCCTATTTAGTTATATATATAAATATATATATATATATATATATACATATGTGTGTGTGTAATTACAAATATATTTACAGATTACTTCTTGCAAGTGTTTGCTAAATGCATAAATATTAAAAACTGTACTTGCAGATAATATAATATTAATGGAATAAAAGGCCATGTTCACGTACTTGATGAGAGTACACCATTTTAACTCTTTCTTAACACACTTTAGTACACTTTTAAAAATGCACTTTGTAATAATGTAAAATGTTTTTTTGTTTGCTTGTCCAGCTTCAAAGACAACCTGTCCTCCAACCAATACGCCCATATAGGTCGTTTGTCCAAATCCCTGAAATACGACCCATCAGAGCGTATACTACAATTGCGCCCCTATCGGCAACAGGACATTTTCATATTAATGTTTTGTACTCTTTTATCTACGTTATAGTTCGGGTTTTGTGTAGCTCGGTTGGTAGAGCATTGCGTTATACAATGATATGTAATTATGTGATCATGCGATCATGGGTTCGATCCCAGAGAACGCACACACTCATAAAATGTGCACTAAAAATCATGATTTTGCATGATTCCTGTAAGGGGTAGGTTTAGGGGTAGGGTTAGGTGTGGTCATTCGTACGAATTAGCCACCTAGTAAAATATGTACGAATACTGTGAGATCGGTGTAAAAAGTCCACACATTGTATTTAAATAAACACGCATTTTGATTGGTAATGACAGTCATACGTCATTTCATGACGACAGACGCAACACGAGACTGTCATTATTTTTACGCGTGCTAGAGGGCGCTTAACTTTAAAACGTAAATATAGGTTGTAATAAGGGCTTGCACAAACGACCTATAGGGTCGTTTTTTTGTTGGAGGACAGGCTCTTCAAAGAAGTACACTTATTTTGTTTTGACTAACGTATTAAATTGTTAACTGTACTGTGTTATTCCATATTGCATTAACAGTTAACATATTTTACATATTTTAAATGTACGGTATTAAATTGCAACTTTATAAATATAAATATGTAATTACAAATATATTTAAATACATGACACACAAGTCTCAATAAAGTTATATTTTACTTTACCAGAAATGCTTGTCAGTACATTTTACAGGACACTTTAAACATATTTTAATAGAAGTAACTGTGAAACGTATAATTATGTACTTAAGTTATATATAGTTTGGCCAAAATAAAATAAAAAATGTAAATGTTTTTCACAAGAGATCTGTACATGAGGCACAGAGAAGTCTAACAGAGAGTGTTATCTGTAAGATGATGCTGTATGAATGTGTCTGCTTATGTTTATGGGTTTCTTTTATTGCTTCTGTTTGGTAACAAAATTGTTTCATGTCACACATTGCTGCTTTGTGCTTCATTAGCATTTCCGCAAGAAGTCACTGGACAATTGGGGCATCTCTGCCTCATGGTAGTACAGGACCATGCAGGGCCAGTATGTGCAAGTGCTGATGGGGCACCTGAGGGAGAGGCCACAGTGACAGCTGTAACATGCAGAATGATCAGCATCAGCTTCCATTTCAGACTAATTAGACCAACAGCTCTGCTCAGAATGGCCCCAGTAATTAATTAGACAGGCAGTGAAGCTGAAATTTTTAATCAAGAATCTGTATTTTAAAAAAGACAGAAAAATGATCATCATTGCTTGTAATACACCTGACAGTAATCCTGTGCATTTTGATTTCCACTGAAAAAAAAAAAAGCCTGCATTTCATACATTAAATTATGTTCCAACTGAAAAACCTTTCCCTTTAGACTCTGATGCATTTTTATTCTTTACTCACACTCCAGTTTGAGAGGAACTATTATTTGAAGTCAGCATAATAATAAATAAATAATAATAATAATAAATAATAGGGCTGCACGATTATGACAAAAATCATAATTGTTGATTATTCCCTTGAAATTGTAATTGCGATTATTAATAACGGCTATTTTGGACATATTTATGCCATTGTTTGAAGCTGCATGCCATATTTTTATAGAAAATATATATGTAAAAAAGGCTGAAAACACGCTTCCTGAACTTTTATTATTTATCTATAGCACTGAGCCTCAAATGTCAACTATAGATTGGTTTGGTTTCTTCTTTAAACAAAAAAAGGTAAAATTGTGCATGGTATAATAATGTTATACTAAAACTAAAATTAAAAAAAAAAAAAAAAAAAAAAAATGGTTTACTAAAGCTATATATTTCATTTACAATTAAACAGACGAAATTTCAAATTACAGTAACATTTTACAGTACAATTTATATTATCAGGACTCCAGACTAACATTCGAGAGCAGTGGCACCAGCACCTGATTTGGTAGCACTGAACATGTAATAATAATATTACAAGTTTTGTCTCTTAGAAATGCAACAGAAATAGAACAGGAGCTTGAGTTCAGAGTAGCAGGAGCTTGAGTTGGGATGCAGATGTACATTTATTTTTATTAACAAAAACAGTACCATTGTGAAAACTGTAACAGCCTCATCATAAAAACAGTAGTAATAATACATATATAAAGTAGTAATATATAAGAATTGTTGTAAGAGAGGTTCAAAGTTCAATTCAATTCAATTCAATTCAAAGTTTATTTGTATAGCGCTTTTCACAATACAAATCGTTGCAAAGCAGCTTTACGGGAAATTAAGTAAAGTTTCTACAATGTATTTAGTAGTAGCTTTTCAGTGGTGCCTATGTCAAGTTGATGTACATATGGCAGAAATATACGGTAAAAATCAGTTAATGACGTAATCAAACAGACGATGAACACTATTAACAGCAATCATTATTATGTTGCAATCAAACTTATAGCAAAATTTGGTAGTTCTATGTGTTGTTTTAGGGTTGGCGAGGTCCTCTGAGGGGTTGGCATCATTTCTTCTCAGGTGTTCGTACCAAAGTACCTGACAATGCATATTTATTTTACAATGATCTTTATGAACAGCAGTTAATTTAAAGCTATAAGATCTGTTGTTTCTAGTTATTCTATCAAGCCCTCCAAATGTCACACAGCATAATTGTGTTTTTATTTATGTTTTTATTTATTTTTTAGGAAAAAAGCTTTTCAGAAATGTGTTTTCTTATTCGTAAAGACTTTCTATTGACCATGCCAAATTGATGGAAAGCCATAACATGTAAAATACTGGTCAAGTGGCAAAAATGATAAGTCATATTGAGAATTAAAATTTTATTCTGATTGTAATACTTGGCTGAAATACTGGGATGAAAGCAAGGCAGAAAATCAAACAACCTAGACATAGTTTTAAGCTACAAACTTCTTGAGATAAATGTATATGTGCAGACAATACATCTTTAGTGAAATCACCAACTGCTGCAGAAGCATGTAATCTCATAGAAGATACAATGGCATGAGTGTGAGGTGCAGGGCAGGGCATGTTACTGGACTTTCTATAGACTTGTCCCAGCTCAGCCTGTTTATCATAAAATAAATCAGCATCTCCTTAGTCTATTTCTAAGCACTTTTCTTTTCTTTTCTTTTCTTTCTTTGACAGAAGACAAAAATACTTGTGTGTTACACCAGAGAAACTGAATCTATATAGTGCAGTCCAGAGTCACACTTTTATCTGCCTAGAAAAAAAAAGACACTGCTGGAGTCAGGGAAAAGGAAGATTCAGCTGAGATGGGAAGAGTGTTTATGTGTAGAGCAGTGCTCCACTGACTTCAGTATTTCTTGAGGGTTTTTTTTTTCCAAGGCTTTTAAGCCTGTACCACAGCCTAATAATCTGTTCTAAGTGGAACTTAGAGTTCTGGTCTACAGAGACACAGTAGCTCTGTTGTGGAATCATTAGTGTGTGAAGTGCACTCATTTAAAGACAAATGGTGGGGCAGGAACCATGCAAATGACCCATTTCTGTCTGCCAGCCAGCCCATGTCTGCCAGCCCGCTGGAGTGTACTTTGCCAACATGCGATGGCTTGCCTTCCTTCCAGTCCCTAGGGGAAGCATCAGTGTCACAGACACCAGTACTTCTGCTGCTTAACAAATTTATCAATGTGTGAAATAGTTTAGGCAGCTGGTGACATGCATTTACTGTAGCACATCATGCATAATTCAGACCAACAGGACCAAGCTCTAGAGCTAAGTGCAAATTGAGATAGCAGATCTATGTCAATGTTGGTAAACAAGGTCAGTGACAAGGTTGGGATGACAGCAATGCTTTCACACATGAACTGTTTTTGAAATAAATGTTTAATGTCTCACCTCTATTCTATGGCACTATATTATATTTTGATGCTACACTAAATTTCAAACTGAATTGGTTATGTATCATTTTTAAAGGAAAAATATTTCTGCTGTCTTCTTATCTGAAATATCAGGTTTTGTAATCAGATTAACATACCATTTGAGAGTGACTCTGTGTAACTCTCCACATAACCCTAGAACCCTTAATTTGTGCATCAACCAAGTATTCTAACTTTCTGTGAATGTATTTTTACATTTAGCTGGCTTTTATTCATTCTAATAGTACCAGCAGTACCAGTAGTCTTTGATTTTATACAGATATCAGCTACCAGTGTGGATGCATAAAGTTTGTTTACTAACTGCTGCTGTTTCACACATGAATTGTTTTTTTATCTTTTGTTTTGTTTCTTTTTGTCTTTGTTTCATCTAGATTCATTATTACTTATTTTCATTCATCGCTGGTGGTTCATGCTGGTAGGCAGCTGGCTGTTGCATTGCACCGGTCTGCCGTAAGCTCTCACCCCTGGAGCGTCTGTGTGTCAAACGGTCGCATTCAGCACTGATGTCCCACTGTTTGATTTATCCTTGTTCTGTGGTGTGGGAGCTATGGGTCGTCACATTTTGTATTATCATTCAAGCAAGGACAGTTGAACATTTTGGCTATGCTGTTGACTCCATTATGTCTGTATTATGTACATTGTGTGTTTTTGTCACTAACTGACACTTTATGAAGCTAATTATTATTATTATTATCATTATTATTATTATTATAGCAAGTCTTCTTCACATTTTTGGTAACTTTATTTTATGGTTTCTTTGTTACACGTTACATGTACTTACTATTATAATAACAATTAATTATGCATAATAACATGCAACTAATCCTAAATCAAACCTTCATCCTAACCCTAATATCAAAGTATATGTAGTTAATTAATATTACTCATTACTTAAATGTATAATTGCACAGTAACAAGGACACCTTCAAATAAATTGTAACCGACTTTTATCTAGAAGACTGAAATTTATTGTTTATTTCTTGATATGTAAAACTTGCTTAATTATCAAATCATTACTAAACTCTGGTAACTCTTGTGTAAAACTCCAGCTGACTCCAGCTATGCACTACCATAGTGGTACAGACAGAAGGTAACCTGGACATGAGGGATTCTTGAAGTAACCAGAACTCATTGATGTCAAGAAACTTGAATGACATGAACACATATGTGGAACAATAGACAGTAAGGTTTAATTACTATTTATTATCAAGATGGGCATGGATAGCCCTTAGAAACTCCTCCAAAGTGTATGGAAAAACAGTTTCATTTGGTGGCCAAGGAATAACAAAGAGGAGGAGCAGAAGATGAAGAATCATACTATGTAATGCTGAAAAAGACGGAACCATCACTGCAGAGCAAGAGGTAATTAAACTACTTCTGCGACTTGAGAAGCAGTGGGAAAATGCAATGACCCACAATAAACAGAAAGACATATACTTATCAGCTGTTGTCAATCACCAAAAGTAGCAGTAGTATCTACCAGTAGTAGTTGTAAAACTGATTTTATAAGGTTGCAATTGTAGAAAATGAGAGGAGGGCAGTAGTGGTGGAGAAAAGAGAAGGAAACATTTTAAGTGCAGTGACCGTTGTACAATTTAAGACCATTGTATAATTTAAGGCACCATATTGGGGAATTGAAGTACACAGGTAGTGCAATCTGAAGAGGCAGGCAGGCTCATTGCAAATGCCTTAATTGGTTGGTGATGCTGTGCTGAAATAACTGGAGTAATTGGAGTAATGCCTGAGTATACTTAGTATTATCACAGTGATAATAACAGTATTCTAAAGTTCCAAAGGAAGAGTTTGTCTTCTTGATGGGTCTGTAGGAAGGGCTGCAGATGACAGAGCTGTGTCTTATTCAGCATCACATTCCCACATGAATCATTTCTGTAGTACATCCTCTACCTCCTAACCTAGCTCTCTCTTGCACACCTCTCCTTCATCCATTTCATTCTCTTGTCCTGTCCATCTCAGAGTTACAGACCAGATTTGAGTCTCTAGAGGAAAATATAAGTCAAGCTATTGTCATTTCAAGCACTGTGATAACTAGACTCAAGGCTGCCCATGAAGAGCTCTGGGGAACTGGATAGTGTGGACTGTTTTTTCTTTCTCTCTTTCTCCTTTTCTTAATTCTTTCTCTGCTGTGAGATGAGCCTACGTTCTTTGCCATAAAGCAGAGCTGTGTTGTTGTCTTGACTACATTGCTCTGAGCTTCAGTCAGGCTGCTGGGAATTGGGGAATAGTTGTCTTGGCTGTTCCAAGGTCAGGCCTCTCCACATGACAGTTACTGGCTTCCTACAAGCAGGGAAATCAATACTTTCGGACTGTGGCTGTGCCCTCAGTGTACAACAACACCATTCCTTGACATCTGGCATGTCTCCAGCCAATGTCAGGCCCTCAAAACTCTATCTGACACACATTCAGGAGCAACTCTCTCTCTCTTCCTTCCTCTTGTGCCTATTATCTCTGACTCAAGTTTCATATCCCTCTTTTTTTTGTTAAATTTGTGTTCTGCATATGGGGAACACAAAAATGTGTTAGACTTACTGTTTACATGCAACCTAATAATAAATTAGTAATCGGATTGATGGCTCAATTGGATAGAAATTCACAACTCAACTGATCCAACTGAGCTTGATCTAGAATGAAATTGGATTGGAAGTGGTGGTGTAGACCTGAAAAATTAGGCCAACTATGTTCTCAGTTGGATTCAAAAATACTTTGTACACATATTCAATGGCATCTTACAAACGTGCGTATGTTTATTTACATCTAAGCCTACTACTTACAAACTGGTCAGTGGATGAGACTGAATATTTACTAAATGTCTGCTTAAAAAACTCTTCTGACATATATGCTAGCTGTCTTTATAGACATTCTTAAAACAAAAACAAAACAAAAAAACTCCATCCTATCCATGGTAGCTTTTGTGACATTATTGCATTGGCTTTCTCCAGTTCTGAATGCTCATGCCACTGAAGTTTTGTTAAGAATACATGTAATGCACATGTAAACAAATACGTGAGTCAGATATCAGATTGCATTTGGGTTCATATAAACAGCACTTTCAGAATTAGAAATAGACTGGGTTCATTTGGATTGATAAAAATTTGTGGATGTAAATATACATATATACATAAATATACATTGTCTGCATGTGTGAGTGAGTGTGAGTAAGATATATTAATCGTATATGTCATACAACAAAAAAGAAAAGAAGCAGAAGTAGACAATGCTACAGTACAATCATATTTCTGTCTCTTACTGCTAGCAGAAAACAAGACAGAATACCTGAGAAAACATGAGGAGAAAAAGACAAGGAATCCTAAAGTAAGAGTCAATCCAACTTGTCACCTTCCTCTAAAGATGAAATACTGCAATGGCACTTTTTTTCTATCGTTTTCATTCCCCTGCAGAGGGGTAAGCCAAGAATCGACCAAAACGTCTATTGCTTAGGGACACGCTGAGTAGCACTTCTGTGACTATGATCCTATCAAAAAAGGGTCAGACTCTCATCCCTTCCAATAAACATTAAGCTTGCAATTCATTTCTCTCCGGTTGCCTACAGAAAATGCATCAAATAAAACAGCCACTTTAATGAATTGGATATTGAACCATTCATTAAAAAATTCAAATTCACTTAAGTCAGCATAGGACACAATGAGACCGTAACCTGGGCTTTTCTAGCCTAGGCTCTTAAATCCAACAGGGACATTAAAAATCACACTGTGAGGTTAACCCTTAAACTGCCTGTCTATTAACCATGGTTAGTCTTTGCTATACTAAGCAGCAAAACATTTCCTCAAGTACGGTTTCAATAATGAAGACAGAAGCCTTCACTTTGGAAACAGAAGTTTGCCAAGTACTCTGATACTGCTGGAGCCCAGCCCTAATTGGACTTGTATTTTGTAACCCACCTTCCCTTCACTGTCAGCCTCTCAAACAAAAGCTTAAGCAACATGTGTGGCTCCATTAAACAAACAGTAAGGGTTTAAACCAGTGGTGTAGTCTAGTTTTTTGTAGTGGGTATACTCTGATTTTCCCCCCAGTCTCATAGCTACTCTCCGTCCCAAAGCGACAACCCATAAGCACCACCACACTCACTCATACAATATGCATCTACATGTAACTGAGAGCATTCTGAAAGACTGCTTATGTGATATCAACATGCCAATTTATTATAAGCAACAGAAGACTTTAACAGCTAATGACATTTACAGCTGGGGAGACAAGACTGATTTTCTACTGTTTAGTGTTAATCATTTAACTCAGCCAGTTACATTAATCTTAAGAATATGGTCGCTCAAGCACAGGTTTTATCAGCTGGCAATTTTCAATGCACATTTAAGAGTGCCTGTTTTTAAATTCCCTAGCCTGACTTTCAGTCCACAAGGCTGGCCAGGAGTTCTCATCTCTCTCATCATCTGAATCAAGGAGATATAAACATTGTATTCAGTTTAACTTCTGTACACAGACACACACATACACAGTATCTGTGTTATCTCTCCCCTTTTCCCACATTCACTGATCCACCACACTAATGTTACTGAAGTTATTAGCAAGTTATGTTGGCTTAAGAAAGGTCATATGATGCGATTTCTTGTTTTCCTTTTCTTTAGTGTGTTATGTAGCTGTTTGTGCATGTATACGATCTGCAGAGTTACAAAGCTCAAAGTCTCCCACAAAAGGATTTATTCTATCTAAAAGAGAAGGCTGATCCAGACCAGGCTAAACCGCCTCATTCAAACACGCCCCCACATGTCTATGTCATGATGTGGAAATATGTGCGTAACGTCACCCAAATGCGTACGCAAAGAAATAATGCGTGGTTTCAGTAACCGCAGTAGTGTTGATGCAGACATGTCAGGGAGACGCTGTGTTTCTATGCGAAAGAAAAAGCACTTTATTTGGCCTTCCGAAAGGAGATGCAATTAGGAATCATTGTTAAGATTTGTTTACAACAGAACAGCACTACCCAAATGTTTGAATTTGTGCAACGCATTTTATGGACGACAGTTTTGTGAACCTAGGAGAGTACAAGGCTGGCTGTGCACAAAGGCTCTTTCTAAAAAAAAAAAAAAAAAAAAGGGTCAATTCCGACTTTGCTATGACAATCTGGGGCTTCTGAATCAGCGACTGTAAGTATGTTTTGTTATTAGTTTAAGTATTTGCTGTTGACTGTTGGAGTTTTGCGCAGTGTAGAGTAACATGTTGTGTGTGTGTGTGTGTGTGAGAGAGAGAGAGACAGGGTCACATCACAGTGGAGTCAGCTGTCTTAACCGTAGCTTGTGTACCGCAAATACATAGGAGCATCAGACTGTGTGTCTGTCACGTGACTCTGTTACCCTCTCGGGCTTGAACGGATGGTAAAACTAAGGACATTATTAACTGTCTTTATATTTACTTTTATGGCTGAAGCTCGCGATTATGGTAAGGGGTGTTACATTTTTGACGTGCGCTTGTGGTGTTCGGCCAATCACAATGCACTGTGTCAACTGGCCAATCAGAGCAACGATGCGTTTGAGAGAGGTGGGGTATAGAGGAACTACAATAATGTACAGTATTTGAAAAATAATGTATTTTTTGAACATTAAATCATGTCAACATATTCTGTTATACCAAATGCACAAAATAATTATCTTTAAAATTGCATCATATGACCCCTTTAAACGTCGTATTATTCTTCTGAGACTGTAATTTTCAACTGTACTGTATATCGTATATACGTATGCTTTCGTTTCATATCTCCTTTAATGATTCACATTCAATGCTGCGCAAGAGTTGCGCAATGGCACTGGTCATCAATAGAAACACGGCGTGATTTTCAAAAAGTCGGTGCTTCGCAACACAGAAGGGGTGAATTTATGAATGAACATGTGAAAGTTATGTTATAGAACGATGTTGTTACGTATCCTCAAGCTTTTTTAAATGGGTATAGGAATCCTTGACCTTTCCTAGTGGGTATATGGCGTAGGCTATACCTGCGTATCACGTAGACTACATCACTGATTTAAACAAATAAACAATGCTTTAAGGGGAGGTCTAATGCTATTTTATGCATTATGTCTTATTTGCACTGTTAAAGAGTTGGATTTGTATTAGGGATGCACCGAATTTTTGGCCACCGATGGCATTTTCGTTTTTTCGGCCGAAAGAGAAAAACGGCCTAAAATATGAGCTGAAAATATATAAATATATAATTACTATATTATTAATATATATAGCACCGCACCACCCGGCAGTGTTCAGCACGCAGGTTTCACTCTCCTCTAGCCGCCGTCACTGAGCGGTGTGACGCTCCGCTCAATATTCAGCTCTGTGGCTCGCTCATGCTCACCGGAAAAGCAAAGTCTGCTCAAATAACACGCCGATGGGAAATTTCTATGTAGTATACTTGTTTCTGTTTGCAGAAGCGCTACTGTGTAACATGCTGTAGTACAGCGGTACTGGGCAGCACTGGTAAAATGACGCTATGACCCTCTCATCCACTGTTCTGCTCCCGCTGTGCTCTGCTCACATGCTCAGATAATAATAGTTTTGTAGGACTATAGATCATTTGGATAATTAGTAAAAAAAAAAAAGTTATATCTGATTCTTTTGCATAGAACTAAATAAAAATAATATATTGATATTTAATATTATTATATTTTCTGTCCAATTTCATTGTTGTTTTCAGTAAAAGTCTGGTTATTTTATTGGCTTGTGTTTTTTTATTTATTTTTTATTTATTTAGTATCATTAAAATTATTAAGTTAAATTAAAAAAGTCTTACAAAATTGCTTTATATTATTTAATAAATAATAATAATAAATATTATAAGTAAATAATTATTACAATGCATTTTTGGTTTCAGTTTTCGGCCAAGTGCATCCAGAATTTTCGGTTTCAGCCCAGAATTTTAATTTCGGTGCATCCCTAATTCTTATGCTAAACATGAACAAAGTTTCAAAAAATGAGTTGGACGTATGACGGAGTATTTCTGTGCTGAATACACTCCTTCAGGGTTCGTACAAGTTTCAGAAAGTTTTTTTTGTTTGTTTTTGTTTTTGTTTTTGTTTTTGTTAGTTAGTTAGTTAGTTAGTTAGTAATAAATAACATTTAAAAACAAGATAAAGGTTGACCAAAGTACTGTACAGAACATTAGAAACAATACATAAAATAGAGAATTACAATCAGCAAAGTAAAATACACACAGTAAATTTCATTCGTTGTTAAACGCCATAGATTTAAAAAAAAAAAAAAGATTTAAGCTTAGATTTAAACATAGAAATACTGTTCGAAATGACACTGGTAAGCTGTTCCATAGTTTGGGGCCAACCCTTGCAAAGGCTCTGTCCCCTCTATGTTTTAGCTTAGTCCTGCACACAGAGAGTAATTCAAGATCCCCAGACCTAAGTGACCTAGTTGGGTTATGAGGGAGTACCAAGACAGAAAGGTAACCTGGAGCTAAGCCATGTAAAGATTTATAAACGAAGACTAAAATTTTAAACTCTATTCTAAATTTAACCTGTTGCAGAGATGATCAAGATGGAAGTAATGCGATAAAATTTTTTACTAGCAGCAGCGTTCTGAACAAACTGTAAACGATCAATAGATGAACTATTAACTCCATAATAAAGTAAATTACAGTAGTCAAGACGTGTGGTAATGAATGCATGAATAACTGTTTCAAAATTCTTGAGGGAGAGAAAACGTTTAACTTTTGCAAGGTGGCGTAAATGGAAAAAAAAGGTGATTTGACGACAGAATTAATCTGTTTATCGAACTGAAGTCCTGAGTCAATTAAAAAACCAAGGTTTTTTCGCACACAGAGTAACATGAGAACTTAAAAAGCCTAGAGCACGCCCAACAACATGCTTCATTCGGGTTACGGAAGTCACCGGCAGCGCTGCACAGGACTTGATCGAGAAGGATTTTTCATTTAGTTTTTAGACCACGAAATCAACAATGTCACCAAAGAAGTGTATTTTCGGTTGTGAGGGAAAGATAACCTTGTTCAACTTCTCAAAGAACCCAGAGTTAAGGGAACAGTGGATGCTGTTTCTTTCTCCGGGGCAGCAACAAAGTTGTGCAAGTGTTTTTGTTTGTTCCCGGGATTTTGGTGACAAATGTTTTATGAACAAATTTTTTAAAAATTAAGTCAATAAAGTTTTTGTTGATGTCACAGTTTGCAGACAATCGCCAAGCAAATGTTTTGCATGCTTGTGACTCTTTAGCTCCGCCCACAACACGCCTCCAGGAGCTCGACTGTTTTCGGAGAGAAATGTAAAGCTGTATCTGTCTTTAATAAATCTGATCAAACTAAAGAATCTTCTGAGATATGAAGGATGCAGTACTCTACAGGTACTCAAATTTAACATGAGATTGGCAGAAACTGTGTGTTATGTCCCCTTTAATGAAAGAGATGTGTCATGTGATTTTTAAAATTTGGTGTCTTTGGTTAAATGTATATGTATATGGTTGTATGTATGTATGTGTGTATGTATTCATTCAAGTTTACTTTAATCATGTACTTTAATTATGAAATATGAATTACGTACTATGAATTATGAGAGGACAATATCCATTAATTTCATTCATCAGATAAATCAGTTTTCTGAATTTTCTTGTGCCATTCTTTATTACAGGTGTAAATATTATATTATATATGTTTGATTTATATTTACATTCTGCAGCTGAAGCTTGTAGCAGTGTGAGTGTGCTCAAACTGAGGACACTATACAGTAACTAAACCTACTCAGAAATGATTAAATGACATGTTACACAAGAACCACCAACTGGAAATAAGTGGTCTCACTGAGAAAAAAACCCCCCAAAAAAACACTTGTCAATTTCAGAGGAGCGGAAACAAGACACCAGAACCTCAAGAAAATGCTGCAATAAATACACTATAGCACACTTGTGTATGTTTGAGAACTGACAACATAATGTTCTCAGTTGAGACACTTTTTGCTCTATCTTTTTTTTTACTCCATTAGTTTAAAAGTAATATTAGAGTTAAAGTAATAATTAGCCTAATGTATAAAATAATAAGGCTTTTGTTTTGCATTTATATGTTGTATGAGATGTGCTGGTTGTAGGGCTGTATTGTGGGTGTCCTCCACAAAGTCATGCCCACCCTTTACTAGTGTCTCTCTGCCAAAGATTTCGCTGTTTTGGGCAAGTATTCGCATGTGGCTTTGTGGCACTTGTAAAGACCACAGTGTTCACACACACACACACACACACACACACACACACACACACATAAGCTTACACACTCACAAAAATACATTCAAATTCATATTCTCTTTCTAGCAGTTCACATTCCATTCTCTTTTTCTCATACGCACACATATACATTCATCAAGTATCCTTTACGGCCCCTCATCTGTTTCCATTTTCTTGCAAATGCTCAGGTTTTATTGCCTCAGTTTAGTATTTCATGGCAGATTTACCCAGTGGTTTGGTCCTTCACCAACTATAGCTCTAATGACGGCATATCTCTTGTAAATTGTGGCGTACCAATAATCTTCAGCTCAAAGGGACTTTTACCCCCTCCCCTCTCCAACACACACATTCTCTCACTAAAACACACACACACACACACACACAACACAGAGACCCATACCTAAACATACACTCAGCACTCTGAGGTGGCCTTGCTTGCATTTTTGCCCTTTTCAGAGAAACACCTCCTTATTTCCTGCACCATACAGGCCACACATTATGGGCCACTAGAAGTGTTGTTAATATAAAGTGAGAAAGATGAGTTTAGTTAGTGACAGAAACCTGCTTAACTTTTACATTTCATCTTACAATAGTGCAAAAGACTTTGTTTGTTTTTGTCAGATGTCAATTTAATGTCTGTTTTACCAAGAAAGGAATAAGTCTCCTTAATAAATAAACAGAAAATGAGAATTAGAGCTTTTTAATCAGATATTACTAAGGATCACATGTATTGAATTGAATTTGACACTTTTTTGACACTTGATTTTTAAATTTTAAATTTATATTGTTGTTACCTGTAATTCTCTTTACTTGCAATGCTGGTTCACATGGATCATACAAGCAGTCATATGCTTAAAAAGACAGCGGTGGAGGAAACAGACAGAATTAATGTTTAACATGACATTTCCTAATGCCTCACATGTCCTGCACTGCATCAAAAAGAAATCATCTGACAGGATTTAGAGGAAAGAGAAAAATATTGCTGCGCTAAACTTTCACAATTTGCCAATTTGATTTACTTTGCTGCTTTCTTGACCCTGTTTTCTGACAGTTCTCTAGCTGAATACCTATATAATTTCACACTTAAAACTGAACACCAGATATGTTGGGTGGTATTACACACCAATGTATTATCCACAATGCAGAACATCTAATTCCTCATATTTGAATAACAGCCTGTTTAAGATGTGAGAACGCAAAAGTGTCATGCTCACACTTATACTGCTTTATTTTCATTGTTTTACAGCTGTCATAAAATACACAGTCTTGAAACCAAACCTCCTTGTCACCCAGCATATGTAATGGGTGATTGTCTCTTAACAGGCTCATTTAATCACAATGCTTTGAAATTATTTTATCACAATCAATGACAGCCACCGAACATCCCTATGACATGCTGCCAGATGTTCAGGGACTGCAGTGTATCTCTCTCTCCCTTTCACTCTATCTTTCTCTCTCACACACACACACACACACACACACATGCATGCATACACTCTAATCTCTCACTTCAGCTGAAGAGTCACTTGCTCTTGTGACAAAGGGGTAATTTGTGTTGTCAGGTTTTAAATTAATAACACTTGAAAATAGAACTTGACTTGAAAATTGGTCTATTATGGTGGCATCTGCTCATGGTGTGCAAATGTCACATATTAAATTTGATGAGGAATATAATGTAATATTTTATAACATTATACTAAAAGAAAACAAAAAAAACAAAAAAACATTTAAATGGTCAGGGCTGGTACATCACAAAATTCTGACAAAATTTTTGTTAAATTCTGAATTTTTGCACAAAGAATCTTGCTGACATTATAAGTAAAGCACAAGGAAATGTATTAAGTATTTAAATAAATATAACTTACATGTACAGGTACAATATGCTATGACCCATTGAAAGTTTCTTGTCAGAGTGATAACCATTGAGAAATATCACTTTAAGTGTACCACACAATGTATAAATTAAGTGGAGTTTATGGTTAATTTTCCTCTACCTGTAACATATATTTGACCTGAGCTTGTTAAGGCAAAAATGCAATAATTGCTAGTATGATGCCAGGGCTTGTAAACTCTAAAACATCTCTCCAAGCATAATATAAAACCACTGAATGTGCAAACCTGTGTTTGTCTGATGCACCCAAAATGGCTAATTTAATTTTCAGATGCTATTGATTTTTTTCCCTACTCCCTTTCATTTTCCTAATGAAACACTTCAGAGAAGTGCAGCACCAGGTTAATAATGAAGTTTTAATTTGCATGGATGCAGAAGGAATCACTTAAATTGAATCCAACTTTCTGTCTTTCCATTGCATTGCATGTGTGCACTTGGCTGGTCTGGATCACATCTAACAGAATAAGAAAAAACTTTTTTATACAATAGAGTACAAACTGGTCTTCATGCCATTTAAAAAGTGTGTGATTCCATGTATATGCATTTGTGAAATACAGGGGTATTTTAATGTTAACAAGAAGAGGTTGTTTAGGTCTTTGTTTTAAAAGACAGGGATAAAGATTATGAGAAATGCATTGATCAGTGGATAGAGAACTCCTTAAAACAAGCTTTCTTATGGAGATGATTGGGTCATTCATTTCACCACCTAACATATGAAAGTATTGACTGTTCCCACAGCCTCTCTCTTTCCTCTCTAACCCTGCCCAGGCTAAAATATATCAGGAGCCTTACAGTATTCAATAAGTCATGGATTTATTCATTTGCAAAACAGACAAACAAGCAATATATTAAACCGTTCTGTTATTGCAAGCGGATGATATTGATCAACGTGTTTGTGGTGAGAGTGACAGGGACATGATCTAGTATTTACAAGTGGTTTGCGCTGGCTTGTATTAAAAATCTGAGATAAATGACATATGTGTACGGTTCCTTTAATGGTAAAGGACACAGTCAACTGCTCCTCTGGATATAAATGCTTCCACAACAGGAAAGGACGCTTTTACAGAAGAAGAAAAACAAGCTGCAAGGCTGGATATGATTAATTATGAAATATGAACAATGACATTCTGCATTCCATTAATGGTTGAGTAAGTCATTTGGCAGGAAAGTGCTGTCGTTGCGGTGTGGTAAGGGACTGTTCCGTGTAACAGGATTCTCCATTCGGGTTCATCAACAGCTCCAAAACTGAGAGTCACATTTTTCCAGCTCTCACTCACAGATTTAAGTCACAGACAAAAGACAGGGGAGAGTGAGAGAAAATGAAAATATGTGCACTATCAGAAAATAAAAAGAATTAAAAAATAAAAATAAATGTCTGTACATTTATTTCACTGTATGGTACTAATATTTACCATTTGGGGGTACATACCATACAAATACATTTCCAACTGTGATAAAGGGTACAGCAGCTATACCTTTGAGCTGGGCCATAACAACCACAAACTATTAGGTGGACTACTCAAATTTAGCAATTTTAAAAAGAAAATATAGGCTAGGCTATCAATTACATGATTAAAGTATATCATATTTAGATGACAAGAGAAGAGACATTACCAAAGCCAGTTTCTGCATACAAGATATTATATATATATATATATATATATATATATATATATATATATATTAGTGGTGTCAAAATTAGCATGTTAAAGCAGGCGAAGCGGTACCGGTGACAAGGAGCTTCTGTAGAACAACAGTGAACATTTACATTTACATTTTGCAGATGCTTTTGTCCAAAGCAACTTACAATTGGGGAATACATCAAGCGATTCATCTTAAAGGGGCAAACAGACACAGGAAGTGCTCGTAATACCAAGTTTCAGGCATTGTTCAAATAAGTACAAGCTAGAAAGGGAAGGAATCAATAAAGAGAAGACTTTTTTTTTTTTTTTAGGTTTGAAGTCAAATAGTGTCGAAAGAGAACATGTCAGTACTGCCATATGTCAATAAAAACGGATTTTCCACTCCTGTCTGCCGTTATACTGTGCTTGTAGCATGTGCTCTTCAGTTGCATGGACAAATATGGCAGCGCGCGCTGTAGTATCACTTTATTTCAAAGCACGAAAGAAACTACGAGCATGAAATGTCGTGGTTATGTCCTCAGTTAAGTCGTGAAGTTACAAAAAAGGCGATTAAAGCTGCCTTAAAACTGTGCATGTAAGTATTTATTATTTATAAGTCACATTTAAAGCAGTATCAGAGCCGCATCAAGTTCAGCAGAGGCAGCTCTTAAAGTAGCAGCCAAAATATCCTAAAAACCAGCTGCTGTGATGTCTGTTAATCAAAGAACAAAATAAAAAGAGGAAATCAGTAACTTTTGTAGTTTTAAGCTTTGCCTTTATTTAATTTAGAATTTAGTGTTTGATAAATTATTAAATTACATTTTCTACTTGCTGAAGGGCACTGATAAATATGACATTTAATGGGTTTATATGAAGATTGTTTTAATTTCACTTAAATTAGTTGTTATTTTTTAAAAGTCTAATAAATGTTAAATTGAGAGCTCTCAATTATACTGTAATATTGAATGGTTATGGTCAATGGTTAGAAAAAAATTCATAGTGACATCAGTTGTTATCAATGATACTTCAGTCATAAAAAAGATGGAATTAAACAAATATTAAAAAATGTACTTTCTTTATGTTGTTTATACATTACTTTGAAGACTGAATGTGAAATTATTGCAATATAAATGTATATTTAAAAACTTATAATCGATGTAATCGATATATTGGTTTATCAGTAAATTTATTAGTATATTGGTTGGTCAGTAAACGTGGATCGTATCAACAAACACACTGTGCGATGATCATACTGTATTGTAGGTTATCTTTGGTCGCAAGACCGTGACAACGGCCGTCTTTGAACTTCTCTCACTGTACTACATAGGACCACCGATTAGGAGCCACGATCACAGAAATCGCCAAGATTGTTTCACGATGCCAATCTTTCGTCTGGGACAGCCGAAAATCGTGCAGTGTGTTTAGGGCTTTAAGCAAGGCAAGGCAAGTTTATTTATATAGCACATTTCATAACAGATGTCCTTGTGAGGTACAAAGAGATATGCCTTGTCACTATGACAAGCTGTTGAAGAATCCATAAAGATACAATTTGTGTGATGGCACTTCTTCTTTTTTTTTGGTAACACTTCATAATAACTGCACGCTATGAATAATTAGGTAAGCATTAGTAAATAGTCAGTTCATCCTTTATAAAGCATTGTTCCAACATTAATAGTCATTAGTAAGCAGTTTATAAATACAGCTATAAATGCCTTGTTCTTGATTTATAAGCATATCTATTACAAAGGAGATTTAAAGGCTCAGTTATCTTCCTAACAGAAAAAAAATAACTTGTCTGTTTGGAAGATAAATGAGCCTTTGTAAATGCTTTACGAGGTATGAATAGTCCTCACTTTAGATGAGCTCACAAAAATAGATGGCTGGCAACTACTAAATGTTTCATAACTACCTGACTTAATCATGAATTACAGCAGGAATATGTGTTAATAAAGCATTTATTAACACACTGAGCAACTATTATCATGTGTCTAAATAATAAGATTCATGAATGTACATTTAAATAGTTTATTAAATATTAAACACTTTCTAAATTATCTTATGAACCACTGACAACTCCTAAATAACTGGTTTGTAAATAACGTAATAATTTAGAAATTATAAACTGATCATTAATAAAGTATGAAAATACGGTAACACTTTAGAATAGGGAACACTTATTAACTATTAACTACGACTTTTCCCTCAGTAAATTCCTAATTTGCTGCTTATTAATAGTTAGTAAGGTAGTTGTTAAGTTTAGGTAATGGGTAGGATTAGGGATGTAGAATAAGGTCATGTAGAATAAGGCATTAATATGTGCTTAATTACTACTAATAAATGGCTAATATTCTATTAATATGCATGCTAATTAGCAACTAGTTAAGAGACCTTAAAATAAAGTGTTACCGAAAATACAATTATTAAACATTATAGATATGCTCAAGAACAAAACATTTATAGCTGTATTTATAAACTGCTTACTAATGCTTATTAATGTTGGAACAATGCTTTATAAATGATGAATTGACTATTTATTAATGATTAACTAATGATTCATAGTGTGCAATTATTATAAAGTGTTACCTTTTTTTTAATTAATTAATTTTTTTTAAATAAAAAGCACATTATTCTGACAGTAGAAACTATTACTTTGTGTGTGTGTGTGTGTGTGTGTGTGTGCTTTTTGAGCGGACATATTAACCTCCAGAGCAAAACACAAACCAACTCACCTCTGAGTCGTTGTGTACCATCTGCAACACCTTCTCTTTTCCATGCAGAGCTGATTACTGTCCCCATCACTAACGAGCTGCTGCAGTGCTATTGTCAATGTTCTGACTGAGGACTCACTTAAGGCATTCTGCACCTCATTAACAGTAATAAGTGGTATCTGCCACCTTCTTTGTCAGCAGGGTAAGCAATCAATAGGGTCATTTCACATCATAACAGCTACCGGGGCACATTACTATCTTGTTCATGGCGGGAATAGCAGCCATTAAGAGCTGGCGCAGATTAGATGAGAGGAGAAGACAGATGGAGAGAATTACATATGAGTAAGAGACAGATCAATAAATGGATAGCAATGAAGATAATTCTACAACCGGGAAAGACGAATAGAAGCCCCCTGTTCTTCTCTTAAGGGTGTGTGGCTGTGTGTATTGGGGCATACATGTGTGTAGTTCCATGGCCTGTTGCCCCTTGCTGCGTGGTGCCAGTGTGTTTGCACTGTGCTGTCATCACAAAACAACTCTGATCAAGGCTAATTAAAGCACTGCAGAGTCTGAACAGATGCACCCACTCCTTTAATTACAGGAAACCCAGTCTTTAATATTTTATAGAAATGGACTTAAGCATGGAACCCCAATGAGTCTGACATTGAGAAGAGGAGATCCTGTAAGCCAAATGCAAACGCAAAGAAAGTTTTATTTGTTAATGTATTTATTTAATTTTGTTAATGTATTATATTTATTACATCAGGTTTGTGGGATTCGACTTAGCTTTGTTGCTCTGAGACCCACTGTAGATCTCTGTGCATAAACACAAGTTGGGGAATCTTGTCATTAACATATGTAAAGCCTTCGATCTGCAATGGCACAAAAGACCAATACCAGAAAGGGGGAAAAGATTATCTTTCTAATCAGCAATTGTGCTGTTCATATTTAGAAGAAAATGGTTAAACATCTTCGGTGATCCACCATCTTAGATATTTAATATTTCATTTTATTCTAATGGTTTTACAGACCTTGAAAAATATATATTAATTATGAGGGATGTTTCAGATGCATAAAAATGTTTCAAATGCCTGGTTTTGGTGGGCCCAACAAGGAGGGAGGATAATGCTAAACCAAGCAGGCCCAAAGAGAAAAGATGTTTCATCATAAACTGGTGGGCCTCTTCCCACTAACCCATTAGCCAAACGCTTCACTGTAATCATCACAGAAAAGAAAAAAAAAATAGAAAAAACAAATACTGGCGATCAATTTTTGCCACTTTCTTTATCTCATTTTCCATCATTTTCTAGGCTAGACACAAAATCCCTTTTAATATAAATAGCTCAATAAGCACAATTACCAACGCAGAGTCAGTCAGAAAGTACAATAGTGTAACATAATTATAATAATGATATTGCTGTGGACATGTGTTAACACTCAGCTCGGCCATGAAACCCGCAATGAGATTGCATGAGCCCAAACGCTCTCTATGCGACTCTGCTGAGATGTGATATACTTAATGCTCTTTGATATGTACCACCCATTAAAAATAGATGGCAATAAGTCATTAAAGGCATGTGAATTAATTTAATTAGCCATGCACTGCTACGTGCAGCAGCATGAGGAAATGCATACTGCAAACAGAGAGAATGATGTTGATACGGGTCAGTGTGTAGGCAGGGCCGGATTAACCATATGGGCATTTGGACACAGGAAAGCTTTGGTGTGTGTACATTGAGTGATGGTGTAGGTGGGATAATCCAACTCAATTTATTAGCTAACACACACAAACAAGATTTATTTCATCAAAGCAAACCAACCCCATGGTCAGAGCAGAAGAGATGCAACAGCATAAATAAATAATTCTCATACACACAGACCACATCAAGACACATCAGCTTGGTCACTCGAACTAAACTGAACAAAAGACTTTCAAACAATGTTATACTTTTAAATGTCATCACTTCATCATTTATATTAGTAGGCTACTCTACATAACTTTTACAAGCACAAAACGTACATTTCTGTACGTTGTTATTGATGCTGAAACGTACAATTTGGACATATTACAACATTTAAAACATAAAACTGCTACATTTGTTTAGCTAATAAATGTAAAATATTTACAAATCTTTTATATCATTAAGATATTTGCATCAATGCATTTTTATAATTGTAATAATAAGCAATTTAGATTTTTAACCCACTTAGCCTACCCCCAAATCTAAACCTACCCATTTTATATCGAATAGGCCTATAAAAATATAAAAAACGTACTAGACTGAAACAGGAAAATTACAATTTTAGTAACAATATAGCATTAAAAGGGTATTTGTTTATAGTCGCTAATCCCACTCCTACCTCTAAACAACCTAACCATAACTATTTCTTTAAAATATGTAGCCTACAGTATAAATAAAAACATGACAGAAAGATAAGTTCAATCACAATAATTTATTTTTTTGCAAAAATATCAAAAGCAGTTTAAATGACAATGCATTGCAGCCGCAGTCCTCTCTGGCTAAATACAGTAGGTTTGTGTGAGGTGCAGAGCAGAATTTAAATTGTTAATCGCTGAAAATATTGACCAATGAACGACCAATGAACGTTCGATTTCTCTGCCGTAATCCTGTCGTAAAGCTTCTTGAAGCGGTAATATTTTAATTTGTAACGAGCGCGTCAGCTCAGCGCAAGCAATGCTGCTCACGGTCACTGCTCAGGATGGAGATGAAGATCGCTAAATAAAGGCTTGAGTTTGGTTCTGTTCTCATGACCGCAGGAACTAGGGGTGCTGAAGCAAACTCCCACCCAAACTCCCGCAGACCCAATCAACCATAACGATACGCCCCATTTTTATAGCATCAAATTACTAGCTAAAATCAAACATATCACAAAAACGAACAATTGAACATATATCAGCGTGATAACAACTACCTTAAATGACCAAAACCACATTTTGGAAAATTGTATTGGAAGTCTAATTAATTTTTTTGTATTTTGACTGAAGTCACATTCGTTTACATGCAGAGGGCGGGGTTTATGACCTGTACTGCAGCCAGCCACCAGGGGGCGATCAAAGAGCCCGCAGCTTCACTTTTAAGACGAGTGAGACACACTGAATTTGAATTTAAGCTGATCACGTGTTTGAACAACGGACAAATTATACAGCGAACAAACAACACATTATCAAAGAATATTACTGAAGCGTGAGTGTAAGCACTCTAAAACTATAAGCTATAATCAGTGATGTTGTCTGCAGTGTATGATGAATTAAACTCTTACATCGCACGTAGGTAGGCTACATCTGCACTTTGTTGTTTCTGATGAGAGAATTCGATAAAGTGCATTGACCAAAACTTTTGTATATCAGCGATGTTAATATTTAATAAAATCTCCTTAAATAATAGAAATAAAAGAAAAATTCTTGAACTAAAATCACAAAAGCACAAATATATTGGTTTGCATATAGGCTACATCTTCATTTGTATGTTAATCTATAAGAGTGTGGGCTGTTTATAGGATTTTGTCGAAAATCCCCCACCGTGGCCCCGCCCTGCCACATCAAGCCCCACCCCCCAGATAAAATATGTTCCCGCGGCTATGCTCGCACTCTTATGGTTTCACATAATGTACTTTTTCATGACTATGACAGGGTTTGTGAACAAAGTCTTTTACTGAGTTTATAGGAAATCAAGTGCTTAGCTAATGACCTTTTTTGCCCTCTGCCATATTTATGGCTTCAGTAAAAAAAAGTGTATGGTGATATGCAGTCTTTAGAGTCTATTTCCTCTGCTGTCCACCCATTAGGGCTGCACGATTATGACAAAAATCATAATTGTCGATAATTCCCTTGAAATTGTAATTGCGATTATTAATAACGGTTATTTTGGACATATTTATGCGATTGTTTGAAGCTGCATGCCATATTTTTATAGAAAATATATATGTATAGATTTGGTAGCACTGAACATGTAATAATAATATTACAAGTTTTGTCTCTTAGAAATGCAACAGAAATAGAACAGGAGCTTGAGTTCAGAGTAGCAGGAGCTTGAGTCGGGATGCAGATGTACATTTATTTTTATTAACAAAAACAGTACCCTTGTGAAAACTGTAACAGCCTCATCTTTTATACATTTGTAGGTCATAACCAAAAGTACAGCACCTCATTACCATGGTAAAAAAGTAGCCTAACTATATGGTTTCCATGGTGTTTGCATTGAAAAACAGTAACATAAAGACATTCAGTCAATTACACAGCCACATCAACTGACAGAATAATTAACAAAATAATGGAATTATATTCCATTTCTCCTTTAACATATTTAGTATATTACTAATATAATAATACTCAATATTAATATCCCACTTTTCTGCCACCGTATTGTTACCATTAGTGTTACTACAGTAAAACTATGGTAAATGTGGGTGATTTGTGGATTGAAACATCTTCTAACTGCTTCTGCATCAGTGTTGATGAGAATAACAGCGCCGATTTATTTGGCTTTGAACTAGTTTAAATTAAAGAGACGTGATTTGTACTGGAGAACTCTGCGCTGAGCTCGAGTGCTTCTTACTGGATTTCACAGTGTTGTTTAGCGCGTGATCGCGACTGGTCACTGTAATAAACGCATGCGCTCTAAGCTCGCACTGCGCTGTTTTCTTTTGAGGCGAGCGGATAAAAGGTCCGTGTGGCGCGCAATTCAAACGAGTACCGCTATTTTGTTCCGCTTTTGACACGTTTGGCGTTTAACATATCTATCACGCGCAACAGAGTGACAACGACTATCAGTTAGACAAAATGTCTTTTATCCAGTGTGTTTGAGTTTGTTAAACCCCGCGCTGCAAACACAGCTTAAGCACACAGAATAATGCAAGTGGGCATTTTTAATTGTTTATTTATTTTTGTAATCGCGGTTTTGAACGATTATGTAATCGTGGCATCCATAATCGTAATCGCGATTAGAAATTCGATCAATTGTGCAGCCCTACCACCCATACTCTCTGCATCACAGGCACCAGGGAACAAACATGAGTGGAAAAGTCTAAGACCTTTCTCCTCTTTGTACAGACATCAATAAAACCTCCATCACTCTTTTTAAGTAAAGTTGACCTGTCTAAACAAAGTCCTTTTCATTAACTGATGAAAGTTAGCATATGACAAAGTTGTGGTCAAAGTTGTGATGTTATGTTATTTTTTTTAATCCCATAAATTAATTTAATCTAAAAAATACATAAAAAATGCAGTTCACATATGAAATTTGAATTCACCTATTCTGTTTATGATGAGCATGTTTTTCACTTCTGCATTCAAATAAATTTTGATTATTTTATTTTAAGACATAAAGACAAAAATGGCAGGGTGACACAGCTGCCATTTTTATTTCTCAAAAGAGGACATTTGCAATAACTTTGTGGCTGTATTTTCTTTCTTTCTTTCTTTTTTATCATGGAGAATCTTATGCAATTGACCAATATTAAAAAACTGAACTGAACTGAAAAAAGTGAAATCATACTTAATAAAAAAAAAATAAAAAAAACTTGGTTTAGTCACTTTGTACCGTGAGAAAAAGTAAGACTGGAAGTTCTTCAAACTGGTGACACATTGGATAGGGAAATCTCTTAAAGCACCAGCACCTCCCATTTTGAACTCCCTAATCTGGGCCTCGTTTTCTCTTCGTCCTCACCCTCTGCCTCCCTTGGTCCTCTCAGGTTAGGTTACAACAGCAGGAATGAGGGAGTACAAGCGGTAACACGAGGTACCATTGGGAGCGATGGCCCTAACTGTCAGTGGTGTGCAGATAACAGGTCCGTACCCCCACCACACATCCCACTTTCAAAATGCTCCAGCCCTTCTCAGGAACTTGCCAAAAGCAAACACCTACTCACTGCCTCAAACACACTTGAGCACTCTCACGCATAGTAAACACACACACACACACATAGATTCTCAGAGAGGGAGGGACAGAGAAGGCAGACCAAAATCCTCTGTTCCACTGTTTCTCTCCTCCTCTCTGCATGTGTCTTGTCAAATTTTCTTCAGCTAGTATTGTCGCAGGGTATGTATTTTTCTTAAAAGTCGCAGTTTAAAGAGACTGAAATCCCTCTTAGTGTGTGCCACAGTCTATTAGCCTCACCTTTTTCTATTTGTTCAACCACCATTTGTTCAACCAAGTGTTTTCATGTCTCTCTCTCTCCCATTTGAAGCGCTCAGTCAAAGGCTTCCTCGGCCACTCTCCTGAGGCCCAGACAAGGACCTTTGACACTCTTGTGGCAATAAAACATTCATGTGACTTGGAATCTGAACACAATGCAATTTCCCTGGTTTAACCTGAAAGGAATGCACTAGTCACAACAGACTACATCATACTGCCATTAGGCCCTGCCAAGGAACTGCTTTTCTGGCTCTGCTTGGCTGCCTTTGACGGGAAAAGCACAGAAAAAAAAGGCGGTGAAACAGAGAAAGAGACACACAAAGCCCCATACATGCTGAGTTTGCAAAGGGGCCATTTCTGACTTCCTCCGGTGACTGTCTCCACCTACTGTTACACACATTCACACACATACACAACATACAGAGATGCTCACGTATACACTCACATACTGATCTAAGGATTCTTTGGGGCTGACCTCAACACCTCACGATCCTGTGATGCATGGATTTTTTTTTTCAGCAGTCACCACCCTATTTAGCACATACATGCACAGACACTGCAAACACAAACATTTTCATGCAAAAACACATTTTTCCCCCATTGTACTGGCTGTGGTGTCTCTAAAGATTACTTTAAAATCATAATAATACAAATAAACACAACTAAAAAAAAGCACAAATAGTACAAAAGAAGGAAAAGGTTTTTATTTTAGGAAGTTACACATTTTTCTGCCTGGTTCTGGAGAGTACTTCTTCCCTGAATGGAGTTTCTCTATTAGTGCTATCAAGCTCTAGATTGGTGCTTTATTGAGTGTTTTATGGGAGCTGTGGACAGAGCAAGCGGGCATCAACCTTTCAGCATCTAATCACACAATACACTTGGGAAATGCTGGTTGGGGGGAGGGGTTGTCACTCTCCACACTGAAGAAAGAGAAAAAAACACACACACAAAAATAAATAAATAAATAAAAACCAAGAGAGGAAACACAAGGAAGGAAGCAAGGAAGCAGAAAGTACAACTAATGGCAGCTAGCACTGGTTACTGTCTACGCATGTACTGTATATACTGTATGTGTATGTGTGCAGAGGTCACAAACTGGTCAGCAGATGGAGGGTATTTAGGCTAAGTTAACATCCAAAAACAAACAGTCTCCCACTCACTCCAACACACACAGTCACTACATCTACAGTAAGTAGTGGGTCACCAGAACATCTGCACCTCTTGGAAAAGGTGTGAATATGGTTCAGAGCGGTGAAGCCATTGACAGAAACAGAAATACATTGATATGTCAAATTACACTTTATTAAAGCACAGACATCTGCTGTACACCGTAAAAAGTGTTAACTTGCAAATGTGACCTTAACAAGCAATATCTGCCTGATTTAACCCACTTTAAGATTAATTTAGCTATATTAAATAACATTTTTGACTTGAATAAAACCGGTTAATTAAGATGTTATATGTTTTTTAAGTGCAGCCTGCTCCACTCAAATACCCTGCAAATGACTCTAAACTCTGAATATACCACCTTTCAGGAAAATGGTTATGCAGAAGTCATATTCAAGCCACACTTGGCACTGTTTCTGAGCTGAGGCGCTGACAGGAAGTAAACCCTACCCCCTACCCCAAATTTTCAGACTCTTTCTATGTCGTGCCAGTAACTCATCAGCAAATATCTATGTTGTGGCCTATGTACACACTAATAATATTTGAATGCAGTTGTGAACTGAGCTGAACTGAGCTCATGGTAAATCTATTGCCACTGTGTGTGGCCTGACACAGTCTGGATATGACTCAGCCACTCTCTCCAAGGGAACCTTGGGAACTGCTTATGGAACACTTTGGCTACCTAATAAAAATGTGGACTCTCAGTGCAGCCAAAATCCTATTCTGACCGACTACAGCTCCCAGTCAATGTCAGACACAGCTGGGAGACACAGATTCCACTAGATCCTGGCATAACAGATACTGGCCGGGGTTACGCTGAGTTAGCCTTAATTATTCCCATAGTTTCATCCCACTATAGGGGGGTTTAAAAGGAAGAACTCAATCTAAATTTGATGGACTCAACATGGTGATGTACTACAACACAGAAGTGATTTTTTTTTTCCTCCCCAAGAGATTGCGCAAGTGTTTATGTGGGTGTGGTTGTGTGTCCTCAAGACAGGGAGAAGCTGGGTTTGCTATGGGTCACAGCTGAGGTGTGTCTGCAATATGTGTGTGTGTGTGTAAGACAGAATTAACGAGAGTTAAAGAGAGAGCGTGTGTGGCCCGACAGAGAAAGAGAGAGAGAAAGAGAGAGCAAAAGAGGGGCTAAGGGGAAATGGGAAAGAGTTGTTAAGGAGAAAATGAGCCCACGGCAGCACAACAGTGAGCGGGCGGTGGCAGCTGGCGTACTGTGCTAATTCAGCACTTTAACAAATCAATGCCACTTGACAAGTACTTTCCCAACACATCACATTCAGAAAGCCTCTCTGTGTGCATGTTTGGATGTACATACACAAATCTTTCTACCATATAAGAGTTACAGTGTTTTAGTGGGTGATAATTCTGTCATTATTTACTCACCCTCATGTCTTTCCGAACCTGTGTGCTGAAATTTTCTGTGAAATACACAAGGAGAAATTTTAAAGAATGTACCACATTGTTTTTTTTTTTGTTTTTTTTGTTTTTTAACCATGGCAAAAAGAAAGAAAAATCTATATAAATGTATCATATGTGTAAGTCTTTGATCCAGGAATATTCTTCATTTTCAGTACTTATTGATATGATTGTGTTTGCATACAATATTACCAAAGCATTATAAAAAAGTAGTGACAATAAAAATAATTACAATACAGAAATTACAATATTAAAATAACACATACAATAAAATAGTATGATGGTATGATAACGTGCTAAGTAATGAATAAAATTAGGAAAGACATACAATAAGCATGTAACAAGATATTATGAACCAAAAATACTGTAATATTATGTACACGGACAGTTATTGGTTATATTGATCAAAGAAGTAGTTGGTTTCTGAGGTTGTGCACTGCAGGTGAAAAATGAATTTGGCTGCAATTGATCGGTAATTGTCTTAACACCTGCATTTGAGAAATTTCTGAAGAACTGGAAAACTGTGGCAAGAGGTTTGAGAGAAGTGCTTTTCTCTCATTTCTTTACAATTACTACAGTGAATATGAAATGAAAATGTTTCCTCCCGCTGCAGCTCTCAAATCTTTAAAATGAACATTTTAATTCTGTGTATTCAAACTACCGTTAGGTTAACTTAGTTGCAAGAGCATTTGGCATATTTGGCATTTGGTGAAAATAAAAATCTGGTGATCAACGTCAATGCAAAATTTTTATTCTTTTTTTTAAATCTGAACATGTATGCAAATGAGATTTTCAGCAAATATTGACTGAAACACTTTGGCCTAATCTTCATATAAACCTTTTGTGTGACTTATTAAATACAACGCATGAGCTGTATAGACTACAAGTTCTAATATTTTTCTTGTGTTCCTTTCTGGAACGTGCCATGGTCACTACAGACTGTGTATGGAGAAGACCTGCATACAATTTTTCAACATTTCTCCTTTTGGTTTCTACGACATGAGAGTGAGTAATGACATAATAATTTTGCCCTTGGCCCCAGAATGTCCATTTATGTCAGACCACTTTAGGAAATCCTGACAGAGAGACAAGAGAAAGAGAAAGGAGAAGTTAACCTTTTACTTTTCTCCTTCTTTCTAGGCTTCAACTCTTTTGACTGAAATCAGGGACAAAAGAAGCATGGTGGGGTCACAGTAAAGGGGACACAAGGTTGTGATCATCTGTCTATCATGCGGTTTTGTCCCTTATTCCCTCATTCAGACTTCAGCTGAAAAAAAAAAAAACTCCTACTGAGGCATCTATATTTTTATGCACTAAGCATACATAGCTGTTCTTTGTATTCCTTTTTTGTTGTTGTCATTGTTATTTATTTAGTTGTTTGATTGCTTGTATCATTTGTGTGGCCCATCTGGTTTCACACTCTCAAGTGTGTGTTCTATGTTGGTTTACAATTTAAAAGTATAATTTAGATTTTTTTTTTTTTTCTGTTAATGTGAATGGGAGTCCACCCCCTTGAGAGCTTGTATGTTCCTCCACTCCTGTCAGCAGCTGTAGGCAGTAATAACACACACAAGACCTTTATCAATACTCTTATGTATTCAATTTCAAAACAAGAACATGTTCCCTCTTGTCTGTGTGATGTGGATCAGAGAACGTAGCTCATGCTGGTTCCTTCTAGTAACAAATGTAGCCAGAGGCCTTTTTCAGGTCTAAAGCACGTTGGGCTGTGTGAATTAGCTGTGCGCTGAATCTCAAAAATGCATTAACATTTATTCTACACAGAAAGAGAAAGACCAAAGACTGCACCTTTAAAGAAAGCAGGCCTCTGCTTCACAATGATGATAATAAAGCCATTAAGACCAAGTGTCTGTCATGTAAGAATATACAAGGGGCTTTAAAAATGCATCCATTCACCATCTCTATACGTACACTGGCCAACATGATTAAGTCGAGGTAATGGAACAATAGCTTTAATAAGAGATGCATTCTCACATTTGTCTCCTCTAGAGTTTGAATTTTCAAAGGATTTCAATTTTAATATTCATTTCATAGCTCTATTCTCTACATACCAGCAATCGTATAGTTTGCCTCTGTTTTATTCTGCTATTTAAACTCATTTCAATTAAGTCTCATTAGCTATGAATAATAAATTATGTATGTACAGTATGTTCGTATGCACATATGTGTACATACACATTTTTGGATAAATCAAATTAAATTAAAAATAAATTAAAACACACACTCTTTGTGTGACAGAATTCCTTTACTCCTCAAGTCATTTGTCTAGACTACAGGACAAGTCAGCAAAGTTGTATCCCAGACAGAGAGAAAGAGAGAGAGAGAGAGAGAGAGAGAGTCCATCCTCAACCCTCCCTACTGCCCGTGAGGTGATTACACTCGTCTTTTCCCCAAAGTAAACCGCCCATTCTTATCGCTGCAGTACAGTTAATCCTGCCTCTCTGTCCCTCAGGGGTGTCAGAGAGGTGGGGAGGGGAAACGCTGGAAGGAGAACACATTTGCCACTTGTCTATGACACATAAAACCCGAGGTCCTTCAGGCAATCAACTTTTACCTCACATGTATTTGCTCATCTGAAGACCCCTGCCAGCTCAACTGCTAGTAAAGGGGGGAGGGGGGGTCACAGGAGAGACAACCTAAATTAACACTTGACATTCAATACGGTCAGGCCCTTAATTGGCCAGAGCCTTCCTTAGAAAGCAATTTTCTATTCCCCAAACTACCTCAGGAGTGTCGTGCATGAAATGAGGTTGAGGGGGAGCGTATTTGCGTCTGTGTGTGCGTACATTCATGGCACTACAGATGCAGCGTGTTCAGTGGCCTGATGGTCCCTTCTTCACTCTAATGAGTGGAGATCAAATATTGGTACGCGATATGAGTTGAACTGAGACAGGAGCTCCCAACCCCTCTGACAAACACGCGCACACACACACACACACACACACACACACATGGTTACCCCTCCTTGCTTTTTTGTTCTTTGTGAGTTATGACAAGTGTCTGGTGACCACAAAATGCCAGAAGCAACCTCTGGGCACTTTATTTTATGTGCTCACTCTTCTCTAAACAACACACACATGCACACACCCGCACGGACACAGACAGACGTGCATAGCGTCTTTTCAGCCCTCTCTTCACAGAGGATACCGTTACCGGTGATGCTATTAACGCTTTCAACCTGAAAGGAATTACACTTCCTTTAGCTGATCAGACAGCATTTTAAACTTTTAAATGCATCCTCTATCTGTAATCCCCTCTATGCCACGGGTATTATCAATTGACTTTAAGACCAGATAATGTACTTCTCACACACATATGCTCCTGGAAATAGAGTTTCACTTCACATGATTATAATCCCCACTCCTTGAATCGTGTAATAGTTGTTGAATGGGTGCAAATCAATAGTGCTGAAATAACAGAAGGCTTGCCTACTGTTAACTGCCCATGTACATCTCACGCAACGTGAGACGGATTTATCCGCACGGGTCGATGCGATGCGAAGCACAACCCACTCCCTGAAGCAAACAGGGATTCGCATTTTAGACTGTCTTAATATATCTCAAATATTTAAATATTCTTTTGGATATTACTGGTCACTCAAAAAAAAAAAAAAAAAACATATGTTACAACAAAACATTCTATTAATGTACTCAATGGCATGTTCTAAATATTAAAAAAAAAAAATGGGTAGGCGCCAATAAGGTGAAACAAACAGCCCCAATCCTCTTTTGTGCTAGAAACGGGGCCATTATCAGAGAGTGTCTCCACTCTGCTACAGTCAGCAGCTCCTGATAAGGACAGGGAACTCTGACCTCTTTGGTTGCCTAGATACACTGGCCACTTCATTTGGAGTCTATCACAAGAGCAAATGAGTTTGTTTGAGCTTTAATTGACACCATGGATTGGAGAGAAGGAAGAGCAGTACCGCTCAATATATGACAATAAACCCACCCTAAATCACATCTGCTGTGCATCTGTGAACCATGGCGCTGTGACTTTTTAAGCATTATATCTAATTTGATTATTTAACATGCACACTTTTACACAGGCGATATGCCAGTGAATTCATTTTTAAAATGGAACCCTTTTGATGATTTTTAAAATGCTTATAAAAATTGTTACACTACACATTGCTACACATGCATTCCCCTCTGAAATAAAAAAATAAACAGAATAAACTAATTTGGCAGACATGAGTTAAGTACTGGACAAATTCATCCATTCGAAGAGTTTCTGAACTGCAAAAAAAAAAAAAAAGTAACGTAAAAATAGTAACATCTAAATTCTTTTAATTCAAAAATATAATTTAACATCACTGAACCAACCTGTATGCATTAATTTATAACAACAAAACAAATATTTATATTTTAGAAATAGCAGGTAGAAATAGCCCTTTAATGTAACAATTGCAGGTTACCGCTTTTTACAGTGCAATGTTTGGTATGTTTGCGGAGTGGAATGATCCTGAGATATGCCTCATGAATGCCCATGCTGTGTGTTTCCACAATCTGGGCTGTATCAGTTTAAAGCAAAGCAAGAAATGCATTTTCCCTCAAGCCTAGAGCTACAACACACACTAGCACAAAAGATTTTGATATAAAATACGCCTCTGGTTGATTGCCATTGTGGATGATGACAGCACAAGCCTGCATACACGTTCACACACACTTATACACACACACTCGCATATCGACATTTTCTACAAATGCTGGTCATAATTCATCAGGTTAAAACAGAAAAGCACACATGAAACAGAGGTATTTCAGAATTAATCTAACTTTTTCGAATTTTTCATGCATGAAGGAAAAGATCAAAGAAATGTTTACATGCTCAGTAAATTTCTTTTGATACGCAACTTTGTGATGGTGATGGAGGGTAGTGAGGGAATGGCTTTTTTGTCTCTTTTCTATAAATATAATAGATAGATCTCAGACAGTTTTGCATTGTAAATAAAAATATTATATATCTTGAAAGTCAAGGTTCAAATATTTTCAAGCTGATCAAGAGCTTTTCTTTAAAGTAAAATTACAAATAATTATTGAATGAAAAGAATTCCTTGCATAAATGGATTAACTGCAAATGTTTGTAAGTTTTGTTTCTTTCGAAAACATGTGATCGTTGTCACTCTGACACTGTAGAACCTATTTCAATCTAAATTCTATTCATATTTATTTTTAATAAGTGACTTTACACCTGACATTAGTCTTTAGGAACTAATATCAGAGAATAAACACAAGAATGTCAGTCCAACAGCCAAATAAAGCATTTTTTCTTTGCATCAGTATTGCCATTTTTATATGACTTGGACTGAGTGCTTTACTTTCCCGTGCTCAACAGCACCAGTGTAGTGTCACTAATGAGGAAAATCACTGTGAGCAACTGAAATTACTGTCATTATCTGCGGACATATGTAACTACAACAGTAATAATGGTGGAAGGTAGTAGTAATAATAATAATAATAATAATGGTAAATCAGCCACAACATTAGATGAAATTATGGTGACACAGTCAAACCACACAGCAAAATGGAAAATGAGAGACTCTTTCCTGCAAGAGGGGAGTGTGATTTTCTTGTCTGTGTTTTGTTGATGGGAGAAATTGCCCTCTTAGCTGTTTAAGATAGCGGCCTCTGAATGTGCCAGTGGCATTGGCAACAACCCAAAAAAAAAAACGGGAAGCAAAGAAAGAGATGTCATGCTCTCATTTCATGGCCCATGTTCCCA
This sequence comes from Onychostoma macrolepis, assembly GCF_012432095.1. Taxonomy (NCBI): domain Eukaryota; kingdom Metazoa; phylum Chordata; class Actinopteri; order Cypriniformes; family Cyprinidae; genus Onychostoma; species Onychostoma macrolepis. The sequence goes on from NC_081155.1 coordinate 29,194,523, forward strand.
TTACATTATCATCAAGATGCACGGTTTGCCAAAATATTGTAGTTATTGTTCATTGCCCTCAAACAAACAAATAGTTTCATTTAGTTGTGTAACATTATTTGTTTATGTGTGGTATGTGTCTTTAGAAGTTGCAGAATTACTGAATAACTGCAGTGCATACAGTTTTTAATTTTTGTGATTTTTTGTTAAAGAAGCTGAAAAGAAGGTACATTTTGTATTGTTGTTCATAATTTAAATGTAATTGCTAAAACCTCGATTTTTGATTTCCTATAACCTTTTTAATCTTACACATAGCAGATAAATTCTGTTTCCTAAAATTTGTCTGAACAATATCTGAGGTTATTCTAGTTGCAGAAAAAAAAAGAAAGAAAGAAATGTAAAAAGTGAACCATTTGGTTTTACCTGGATATCTGCATAAATTTGCCAAAATGTTTTCCACATCTTTGAAATGAACATTTGTGACATGATCTATCACTGGGGGTGCTGACATTTGATTGGCTTTACATCACCAGATGGAAGACTCTCACACCTGTTAAATATGTTAAAAGTGATAATAAAATCATGCATGTGAGAGCTTGAAGAGCATAATTTTTCAGGATCTCAGGTGGTGTAAAGTTGAAATGTGAGACTGACTGCAGCGTCCCAGAGTTAAAGATGAAACCCAGTGGTAAAGTGAAAACACTCAGCAGGCTTTGGGGTCTGACTGTCTGATTTGAATGACCTTTACGGAAGGGCAGGTGTTTTCTGGATTGGACGTGGCATAACTCCATCCCAGTGAAGGTCTCAGAGGACTTGATAACTGACTCCAGTGACTCTAACTGACTCTTGTTAGAGCAACTGTAAATCATAATGGAACCTCTTACCGGCATTCCGGGACTAAAGCTCTCAGGCACAGACAGCAGCGGCGGCAGTATGTTAGCGGGAAACCTGAAAATCGTCTCTGTTTATCAGACGCTTTTGTATTCAATACTGATAAATACAGGATGTGCACATCAAGATCAAGTTAAATCTCTGTATCTGGTTTATCTCCTTTATATCGTTTATCTCATTTCATCTTTTTTTTTTTTAATTTCAATGTAATCAGTAAATAAAATTAAAAAGTTGTACAGTCTACAAATGAAAAAACTGTCTAGAAATTAATAAATGAAAAAAAAAAAAAAAAACTTTCACTGTCATCATATAATTCCAACACATTCTTTCTTTGTTTTAAAACGTCTGGTCTCCGCCTCTGTGTTCACAACACAGCCATCTTTCTACTCCTAACTAGGTTATGATACCTCTGCTCACTCTTAAATAATTTAGGAACTGAGACCTTAACACTTATGAACATTTATTCATAAGTGTAGCAAGAAAATCCAAATTGCATCATTCTTAGAGTAAAAAGACTAAAATTTTACTTTAAGCAGCACTGTAAATACCACCACAGGTCTTTTTTTAAGTTCTGTTGAATAGATTTAAATATATATTAAATATACATTTAAAATACATTTAAATATATTCACAACTAGAAGTTTTGTGTAAGATATGCAATTTTTTTAAAAGTTTTTTTATGCCTTTTTGTAGAGTATTTAAAAACATGAATTAATAAAATGTTTATGCAAATTTTTGTGTGGATCAGTTTATATTTACATGGAGGTAGTACACAGGGTGTCTCATCTGCGGGAACACAGTCCCTCAGGTCTCGCCTATCAGATCTCTCTGTCTCTAGATGAGGTCTAAGAGGCCTCTCTCTCTCTCTCTCACACACACACACACACACACACTCTCTCTCTCTCTCTCTCTCACTCTTTCTCTCTCTCAGATCTCTAAGGTCTGAAGGGCAGCTGCTGCATTCTGATTGTGTCAGGCGCTCGGGGAACTAACAAGACGCAGAATGATGGTAATGTCCCCTCATTACCGTTACGCCGGGGGTGGTGACATCCTGACTCTAAGACTATTGAAACAGCAGTTTCCCTTTTAACCAGGACTTCCCTTCTGTTCAAAAAAAAAAAAAAAAAAAATACTTTTTAAAGCTTTGACTAGCTTGACAAGGACCAAAAATACACTGGAAAAAAATGGTAGCGCCTAAATTAAGTTGTTTTTTTCAAAAGATCAAAAAATAGTGTTTAATATCACTGAATCAACTTAAATATATTAATATATACCAACAAAACAGATTTTCATGGGTTAAATCAGGTAGAAACAGCTCTATATGGTAACAATTGCATGTTAACACTACAGAGTACTGCTGCATTAAAAACCAGCTGAAACTACTTGATTAAGCAAATATTAAGAAAATATAGACATCTGTTTCATTGCAATCCCTCATTTGAGCGGTTAAAGAATTGTTTTACATGCATTACTTAAAGGAGGGTATCAGTGCAAAATGTTGTCACTATTAAAAATAATTATTCAACATTTTTCAATAGTTTCAAATGGCTTCTATTTGTGTCAAGTGTTTAACAATGTAATCTGAATTTCCTCATGGGAAAACACAGCTACCAACACTCATTTCAACACTCATCATCCTGATAAGAGCAGAGCAGATGGTCTGACATTTTTAGCGTGTCTATGTCTATAGCAATGACTGCGTCCATGTGTCGCCACAGAGAGCGCAACATCACTTCTTCTCTTCTATGCTACGCTGGAGACAGTATTGCTCCGTTTTCTGACACTCCAGAAATATATTCCAGAACGAACATGTGAGTGGCCGTGTCACCCCTGAGGACAGACAGAGAGCAGAGAAGAGGCACTGCACGAGCATGTGAGTGATGTGCCCAGTGTCAGCTATTGATCATAGCCCAAGGAACACACAGATCTCAAACACCTACTCATATCCACTCACCGCTCCAGAGAATAAAGGAAAGATAGCAACCAAATCTTTAGTGAAGCTGAATGAAAATCTTAACTGGATCGATTTGTGTGCTTTTCAGTGTGGGACTGGGGGTTGAGGGAGGGGGGAGGTTGTCCCCGTTGTGAAGTGCTGATGAATCTGCCTCCAAACTGGCTGCAAGCCAGTATCACAGAAGAGTGAATTTCTCTACCCACCAGGGACCACTTCCCCTTCCCCAAAAACAACCTGCTTATGTCCCACACTTTCACTCACTCCCTCTCTTCATCTTGCGCTCCCTCTCTTCGCTTTGAAATATTGAAGATTAACACAATTTTAAAAAAGAAAGAAAGAAAGAGAACGCAATTTGAGGACAAATTAAAAGAGCACTAAAAATCGGGGTTTAAGATTATAAAATATCAGACATCTAATTTTAAGAAAGAAAAAAAATCTTTTTTGTGAAGAATGTTCAAAACACAATAACAGAGTATAGTGATATTTCTCAAGAGCATTTTAGCTTAATATTCTAACATTGCTTTGTAAACAGTGAAATTGAGGGAATTAAATCATGAATATTAAAACTAATTTAACACAGAAACCGCTATAAACAACATGTTTATTAAAAGCCATAACTGTAGCATATTGATTAATACACTAATTATGTAATCACTTAAATGGAATGAGAAATACTGAATAGTTTTTTTATTTGTTTGTTTGTTTGTTTTTTTTCAGGGCAGAAACAATAATAACTCCAACAAATCGCCTCGACAGTAGAGATGTAGGCAGAGGTGTAGGCAGCACAATAGTTGGCATGTATCGCTTATGTACGGACATAATAAACACACGTTCACACACACTCAAAAAGTACAGAACTCTCGTATCCAGTCGCCAAACATATCTCGCCCTTTTCTCTCTCATCTTCTCATCACCTCTACATGCACCTTTTTGTAACTCTTGACTTCCACAATAAAACACGCCAGCAAGCACTCTCGCTTTACCACAAAAACAGTGAAAAAAGTTTACCACTCTCTCTCTGATCCTCTCCCCGCCCTCTCTGCTTCCTCCACATTCCAGTTTCTCCTTGAAAACATTAAGAGGCTGTCTGTCAGGGAAAGCGAGAGGAATTAGGAAAGAAAGCATCCCTGAGCCAGGTGAGATTACTCCCCTCAACTGAGTCCATTACTTAACAGGGTCAGTAGTTAACGGCAGGAGCCAGATCCGTTCAGCACAAAGACCTCTGAACCAGCAGCCTCTCTTCTGTACAGTGGCACAATAATTTGTAGAGTTTTCCACAAACGAAAACTGAAATTCAGCTTTCCCTTTAGTTGCTGTTTTACTTAATAAAACACTGTATTTATTTATGTATTTTCCAACATATGCTCAAACAGTGACTAAACAGGTTTGCTCATTTTAGCTGCAGATCTAATTTGCCTCGGTTTTGACAATGACCCTGTGACAGGCACCTTCCTGCCACCAAAGGTTGAAACAGTCACGCTTCCTGTGGCTGCTCCATCTTAGTCAGCACTAGCTGCACCGATGGTATTGGCACTGCCCTGGGCTCTGCTCTATCTGCCGAGAAAAGGTGGTGGGTGTCTCCCTAACCACATATCCTCTTTCACTCTCCTCTCCTCTCCTCTCCTCTCCTCCACTCCACCCTTCTCTTTCTCTCAACCAAGGCCAGCCAAGAGTCGTTTCATCTCGCACCCACACACACATGCAGCACACAGAGGGGAAAAAAAACACTTCACTATAATCACATGTACACACACTCCTGTGCACATACTCAAACATACACCTGATCAAAAAAAAAAAAAAAAGGAGAGAGAGCGACAGATATAAGAAGAAGAAGAAGAAGAAATAAAAGACAATATATATACACGGTTACGCCACTAACGTAGGCTACATGATCAGAATTTAAGTCTAAAAAAGTCCTTAAAAAGAAGAAAAAGAAAGTAGAAAAATTTAATAAATGTCGTTGCCAAAGTCTGAAAGGGACCTTATTAGTTCATATATTTGTTTCATTCGGGAAGCTATATATATATATATATATATATATATATAAAATAAAAATAGGAGCACCAATAAACCGCATATAACGCCTAATTGTAGGTGTAAAAATGTTTTGTTTTTTTTCTTCCCCTACCGCGTTTAGTTTTCAGATCTCAAAATATAAGAGAAAATTATACATGTTTAATAAATTAAATATATTAAATTTAACACAATCGGGCAGCTCTTTTATGGCTGTTTTAGCTTTATTGTTAACAATTACTTTCAATATAAGTCTATGTCTAACACACTTGTCGCACCCGCAACCCGAAGATTTTTAGTTTTTGCGTCTTTCATTTCATCAGTCAAGACCTTAAAATATCAAAATTCATCATTTAAGAGTAAAGAAATTATCCAGTTACAGTGGTTTACGTTTTGATTTGGCGATTAAATTAATTTGCTGCTAAATAAGACTGGCGTTTTCAGCAAATCGTTTTTGCAGAAAATCTTTAATTTCCAGTTTCATTCGTTTTAAAATTATAATTATTATAATTAACAATAACAATAATAATAATAATAAATATAACATTAATAACAACAACGTATTTGCCGTTGCCGTTGTATTAGCCTATTCATTCGAAAATTTCTGTAAAGTTGTCATACAAAATCTACACATCTACAATATAAAATATTTTTACATTTATTTTTATTAAAAATTGCCATTCATGGAATGGGCAACAGGGGAAAATAACAAGTTGTGCAAACATGAGAGGATGCTGAGGGAAGGACTCTTATAGAGAGTGGTGGACTTCGACTGCACCAGCATCTCAGAGGTTTCACGGGAGATCTGATCAGATTCAGCACCAGAAAAGCGTTTACAATGTGAACTGATCACAGCCTTGTTTCAGCACCGCGTGTCAAATGAATCACATCAAATGAAGAACCTTTAAGTGCTCGTTCATACTGCAGCCGATTAGTCGAGATTGAGCAATTAGAACCCATTAATAACCAAACCCACATTAACAAAACCAGGCTGCTGCATAAAATAAACCCCAGCACAAGCATCCAGAATATTTGCTCATGTGGTTTTGATATTAATATCGACCATTACACGTGGTCAGTAGTGTCAGTATCATTTGTGGAAATGCGCAGGTACTTTTAATTTAAAAAAATTACAAAAAAAAAAAAAAAAGAAGAAGAAATTGGAATCGGAAATTAATTGAAGATGAAGGTGTCTTGATCTTCTTGATAACAGTTAGCCTACAGATAAAGCTGAAATTAACTTAAGACGCACATTTGGTTTAAATTACACGCCCAAAAAGGTTTGCAGCCGCTATTTTACAAAATACATTCAAAAATACGCATTAGCAAAAAAACATATTTAGGGGAAACAGCTGCAAGTGTTTCACTGCTTTTTAAAGAAGGAACATTAAAAAAAACATAGCAATATATATATATATTGATTATGAATAAGAGTATTGGTTTTTTGACATTTCTCTATAAGTCTTCTTTGACATTCACTCAAAAAGGTTTGCATGCACATCATTTACTGTATGATATTTAAGCAGCACAACAGCATTTGAAGAGCTGAGACAATATTGTTCTGACAAAATAATTAATATAGCAGCCACACAACGCTGTCATCAATGTTCAATACATACGAGACTCTTTTAATAAAATTATTATATTCAATGATTACTGAGTGATTTACAGTCGAATTCAAATAAACTGCATTTGACTTATGACACTCATATTTTAAGTCAAGGATAAACGGTATAAACATTAATCATCCGTTTTTAACAAATGTTCAAAGCTGCGTCATAATACAAGAATGCAGAAGAAATTATTTAGAGAATTTGACTTGGTCACTAAACGCTTAGGGTCTATACAGAATGTCCGTTAACTTGTCATAAGTGTAAGAACCCTATAAAACTCATAGTGTTTTCGTGAAGGATTTAAGCGCAGGACTGAATCCACCTGCGCCGGAGATCCGATGCGCCGCAGAGCGCAGCGCGCGACTGATCAGTACCATTCAAATCTTTATTCTCACTCAGATTCTGCGGTTCTAAGTCAACTACGACCGCGCAGAGTAAAACGTTTCAATAAAAAATAACACATGATTATTTAGTAAAATATAAACTTAACGAAAAAAGTTTTATTATTAAGATTGTTAAATATTTTTTAATATTAAATAAAATCAAAATGGTTTTTCATATCCGTTTATGGTGTTCTGTTTAAATCGATACGCATATTGGTGTCTCAAATAAAGAGACCTGATCAGAGCTATAAAAAAAAAAAAGAAAAAAAAAAGTTCGTGAGGAATCTGGAAAGATATGTGGATGGACCCCCATTGTTGGCCAAAGGGAGTCCAGGGGCCTGCGCTCGTATCAGTGTGTGCATGGCACAGAGAAACCAGCCCTGATGATTAATGTTCTGCACACCATCTCTCCCTCCACAGACCCCGATCCCCCTCCCATAAACATTCTGTCCTGATAAAAGCATTCAACTCAGGAACTTTACAATAACTGCACACAATGTTATAGAGCTGTAGATTTTACACAGCTACGGAATCTGGTGTGCTTTTAGAGGATGATGATGTTAAGGACTCCAGCAACAAGCAGATTAAGTCAATTAGATGTGTGCCACAGCCTGATCTACCAAGGGTCACCAAAACAAAATGAAAACCTCCCACACTGACCCGATGCAAATTCACTAATGCAATTTATAAAAGCTAATTTTTCTTCAACACTCAAAAACTTTACGAAGAAGGCTGAAATTTGTCACAACGGGCATCAGCCACTAAACTACTCAAAGAAGTGAAGCAAAACATGGCTTACACAAATAGCAAATGTTACACCAACCTTTCTTTTTTTCACACATTCACACATATGCTAAAAAATAAAATTAAAAAATTAAAAAATTAAAATCATGCTTACGCACAAACATACACTTTTTTAAACACACGAATAACAGCTACACAGAGAGACAGCATGCCACTGACCTGCTGGGACATTCTGAAGAGGAGGTTGCTGTCAGTGCTCTGCTGTGTCCATGTCCCCATGAAGCCCGGCTCGGCGCTGGCCGGTCTGGTGCTGAACTGCATGGAGCTTTCTCCTTCTCCTCCTCCTCCCCCTGCACCGCTGCTGCTGCTCCTGCTGCTGGCTCTGGCCGTGGACTCGCGTGCCCTCTCTCGATCTCGTTCTCTCCGCACCACACCGCCTCTCACATCCAACTCTGTCTCCTCAGACTGCCGGCAGAGAAGAGGGGGAAGGGGGGTGGACAGGGGAGCCGGAGAGAAAAGTACGTGAAGGTGGAGGTTCAAAGAGGCAAAGGGTGACTGCTCTGTTCTTTTTTTCTCTTCTGTCCTATTCTTTCTTTCTTTCTTTCTTTCTTTCTTTTCGTTTTCTCTCTCTCTCTTTGCTATCTTCTCTTGAGAGAGGGGGGAAAGTGGAGGGTCTTGCCTGCCAGTAGCAGGAGGAGTGTGTTGAGTTAATTCAGGAGCAGGGCTGCACAATGCATATTTCCTTTGGGGCATGTGGTGGTAGAGGGCAGGATGAGCGGAGTGTCGGAGGTAAGGAGGGAGGAAGAGAGGGATGGGGGTGTGAATTGAAGTGAAGTGAAGGAGGGAGAAAAAAAAAGGGGGATGGCAGAAATGAAGGAGGAGATGGTGAAGGAGAGGAGTAGCTTTTTTTGTCCTTACCCCCCACCCCACCCCCAAACACACACTTTTTTCCAAAATGTCAGTCAGGCTGTGTATGGGCTGTCCTCCAAACATACACGGACATATACACAAACATACATTCCAAACAGAAATCAATCGTCAGACAAACTTTGTCACCCGCAACCTGCCCTTTGAACCCTTTGCACACCTCGACACACACAGTAAAAAAAAAAAAAAAAACACTGCTTATATTTCACATGTAAACTACACATTCGCTCCTCGCGTGACTATACTCCATATCTTCTAATCAAAACCAACTATCCTATCACTGTAACAGTTCTTTTAAAAAGTTTGATTTAAAAGAAAGCAACAAAAATGACTTGTAAACTATTTTTTTCTAAAAGCACAAGACAAATCATCCCTCCCTTCTCCCCAAAAGGTGCCCTCTCTCACCAGCGTGTCCAGCGTGGTTTTCCTCCCAGCTGTGTGGAGATCAGGTGTTGGAGTGTGTCAGTTCCAAAGCAGCCCCTCCTCTCTCTCTCTTTCTCTTTCTCCTTCCCTCTCTTTCTCTGTACTGCTTTCTTTCTTCGGGCCCCTTTTCGCCCTCAGAGATGCCTGTCCTCTGTCTTCAGACTAACTCCAGCTAGCGCTGTGTCAGTGTGCATGTGCGTGCAGCCGTGAGTACATGTGTGTTGTTGTGAGGTAGAGCATGTGTGTGTCGGGCCGCAGCGCGTCTGAGTTAACTGCTCCTCTCTTCTTGCTGGCACTCAATGACACGGCTCTCTCTCTCCTCCACTGATCTGCTTTCCCACTGAGAGGGAGAGAGAGGGAGAGAGAGAGCAGGAGGGGAAAGGGTTGTCCCTGTCTTATTACCAGCTCTCCATGCCTGATGCTTCTCCACTCCAGACCTCAGTGGGATTGAGCCACTCTCTAATACATGCACTCTCTCTCTCTCTCACACACACACACACACACATGCAGTACTGGCCCATCCACACAACTATTCCAAGCAAATAATGCATTTGTCAATACAATTGGACAAGCTCCAACTTCTATAATAACCTCAATGCTAAACGAAAAGATGTTTCTGAGCGTTTCAATTGCGCTGTTTAATTTTTATTTATTTTGTTCTTACTCTTGACAGGTAGTGAATTCGCGAACAGTGTTTAAAAATTTTCTGCAAAAAAAGTGAATTATTATGTTAAAAAAATTAAATAAAAGTATTTCCATTTCATTGCTTATGTATGTCTTCATGTCAACTTTCACACCATGAGGAACTAAATCTGAATGTGTCATTAATCCAGGTATTTTAAGGTGGGCACATAACCATTTGATTTTATTACAAACTCTGATTCCTTTGTCTGTTTTTTTTTCTCCTCTAGTATTAAACAGCTCTAGCTAATGGTTCTATGTAATCAGTCCACGCCCCCAACCCCCCTCCAGCTTCCCCTGCGTACACACACACACACACACTGTCTTGTGGAGTAGTGCGGCAGAGCACATAATCATACATACTCTCTCCCACTCACAAACACACACACGCGGGGAAACCTCGAGTGGATGCTTTCAGATTTTAATTAAGAAAAAAATGAGGAAGAGGCTCCATTTTTGCCAAATTGGTCCCCGCAGCAGACAGTCTCACAAAGGTGGGGAAGAGAAAGAAAGCCCTAACATATGCACTTACAATAAGTGGCAGCATCTCTCCCTCATTGTACATGCCAAAACATTTTACATGAGAAATGTGTTGTGTAATGAAGCTATTTTTTGTTATTATTACGTGTTTTTCCACTCGTACATTTTTCCTGCAGCACTTCACGTCAGCTGTTAAAATTATAGTCTTTGACAATGCGAGTGTGTCTGAGGAAGATGTCACCGTGATCTCCCTTCTATGAGACAGAAAGAAAGGGAATTAACTTTTCTCCCTTTCGCTACATTAAATGGCTTCTCGTATGTAGAAAGCCACTTGAAATTTTGTGGCAATTTGAAGGAGACAGCTGTTACTGTCTGTTAAAAGCCTCTGTACAGCACTAATGACAGCTCTGGCTAACCTTTACCTGAGTAATCTGCACAGCATTTTGTCTGATCAAATCTAGTGTCTTCTTCTTCTTTTTTTTAGATTGAATGAAAAAAGGCACAAGAAATGGTGGCAGCCGCAATGAGAACTTAATATGCCGTTTTGTTTCATTTTCTCACCTCCTCTCTCTCTCTCTCTCTCTCACTCTTTCAAGTGTAGAGTACCCTCCGCAGTAACCAAAGATGCAAAGACCGCACGTCTTTACAAGCAAATGGACACTAATGAGAGAGATGCTTAAGAGCCCATTGTCACACATTTGTCCCCTCAATTTCATCTGTCCTCACAGACTATTTCTTGTTCAGTTCTAAAATGCCATGTATTGTTGTTTCTGAAAATAGCACAAGCAATAATGTATAGTAACCATGACTTAAAAAAAAAATAAAAAAAATGATAAAAAATAAAAAATCTTAGATTCTACCAGTTATATCATCAGTAACTCTTAATTCCAATGAAACTGTTTCTTTATTTAGTCTCTACGGTCACATCTCCCATCTCAATTTCTCTACCCCTCTTCAGTTTTCTCTTGAACGTACTGGTCTCTTGATTTTTCAAGTGCTACCGAGTGTTTAAAGTCAAGTCGGCTCAGCTCAGCTTCTGACCTCCCCATTAATAGTTGTTATTTGTGAGACGTTTGAGAGGACTCTGCCAATATCCCTTTCCATTTTTGCTTGCCATCTCCATTCTTTTCTTTCAGGTTGTCCAGTCCTCATTCTCTCTCTTGGGGGTGAGAGTGAGCTCAGATCCTGTCAGTGGCAGCAGCAGCAGCAGTCAAGGAAAGCAGAGAGCCACAGTAATGGACTCCTTTATTAAAACTATTATTCTGCAAGACTTCAAATTCCCCCCAGACTAGGGCCATGTCGAAGCTGATATAATTAACTAGAGGCTCAGCTACGGATCAATTACCAGACAAGCAAGTGATAGCCAAATCAATGAAAGATCATCAGCCACATTATCTGTGTTGCAACTCATTAGAGTAAAAGAGAAGAGAGCATGCTGGGAGTCCTGGGGCTGTGGCACTGCGGCAGCACAGAGGGCATTGACTTTTTCTTAGTGACCCATGTCTGTTTTAGTGTTGGGTCTATAACATTTTTGCAATGTCATAAGATCTGTCTTTTTTTCCTCAAGGTACCTTTGTATGGTTTTTGAGAAACTAAGAAGTGGTGGAAAGTGGATGTAATGTCTCTTTGCAAATGACTTGACATTGATAATAAACTTTGCCTCCTCTGAGGGAAAGCTGGTAAACAGGCGAGAGAGGGGGGAAATCGTTATCTGACAAGTGAATGGCAAAGTGAACCCTAATTAATTATTCATGAGGTGACATGATGATTTTTGTTCCTGTAGAGGATGGTACCAGCAACATCAAGGTCATGGGGTTGATACCCTGGGAATGCAAGTCGCTTTAGAAAAAAAGCATTGTCAAATGCATAAATGTAAATGTAATCATTTTTATTGTACTATCTTTTATTTACTGTTCTTTTATTATTATTTAAAATGTAAGATTTAATTTTAATTAAATAGATTGTGTTATTTCTTTCTGAAATTATCTGTTTTTAGGTGTGCAATGTCAAAAAAATTTTTTTTATATATATATATATATATATATATATAATTTCATTCAAATTTATATAGTCCTATTAAACATCTACTTGATAACTAGTGCAATTAGACATTCTTGCCCTTTTTAGTAAAATCTTAGAAATAAAAACATGAGAATAAAAATAAATGTATAAATAAAAAAGGTAGGTAGATCAAGATGGCAGTAGGATGTCAGTATGCTTCTGAGCTGAGTGATTTTAATCCCTCCCCTCCACAATGATGCTCACCTAATGCTGAGATAAGGTTTTCTTTATGCTTGGAAAAATCCTTGACTCTCTGAGCCCCTCTTAAAATTAGGGTTCTCTTTTTGAAACAATTGTCATAATGCCATTTTCTCATCTCATTTTTCATCCACAGTGAAAAAGTGCTAACTCATTTACAACTCACAACTCATTTAATATCGTGTGGTAAACCTGTTAAATAAACAATCCCCCCTCCCCCCGTCTTACACACATTCTGTACACAAGTGAATGAACGAGTGGGATATTAGTGTGCTCTTCATGTGACTTGAAGACAGCGTGTCGATCAGATGGCAGCCAGAGAGAACTGTCACTGTTCTGTTCTGCTGAAAGATGCAAAGGGCCACAAGACATCATATGACACCATGCATAAACAACCTTTCACTTGTCTAGAGAACGAGAGAGAAAGTGAAGGTCCCCTGAACTCAAGAGCCACACATGATCCAAATGCCATTGATAGTGCAGTCTTTCAGTATTCCATTGTGACCAGCCAGAGCAAAGGACTAAGAGAGAATGAAAACAAAGACATTTTCTTGTTGTCCTACTTAATAGCGAGATTTAGTACCCTAACTTTTCTTGGTTCACTCATAGGGCATGTGGATGTAACATTTACAAACAGATAAAAAAGCAATAAAACAAATCCTTCAACCTGCCTCACTTCTACTCATGGTTCATGGGGACTGCCGATTCAGAGTGTCAGTGTTCCAGTGAGTGTATTACTCATTCGCCCCATCACACAATTATCAGAATTACTGTTGCCCTCTTCGTCCAACATTACCTCTGGGACTGAGGTGAAAAGCAATGCTTGAACTCCATCGGAGTTGAAAAGGTAGGGTTTTGTGTGTGTGTGTGTGTGTGTGTGTGTGTGTGTGCGTTTTGTGACAAATGAGGACATAAATTTGTATAATGACAAGGGTATGACATGTATTACAAGGAGAAGGTGACTTTTCAGGACACTACTCCTTGTCCCCACTTTTCAAAACGCTTATAAATCACACAGAATGGAGTGTATTGAAAATCTGAAATAGCACAAAGTATCCTGTAAGGGGTAGGGTTAGGTGTAAGGTTGGTGTAGGGCAATAGCACATACAGTTTGTACAGTATAAAAACCATTATGCCTATGGGATGTCCCCACTTTTCACAAAGTGAACAAAGTGTGTGTGTGTGTGTGTGTGTATGCTACATTGTGGGGACCAAATGTCCTCACAAGGATAGTAAAACCTGAAATTTTTGACATTGTGGGGACCGGCCTGCAGTAAATATATATTAAAAAATATACATATTAAAAATAGTAAATTATGTTTATCTGAAAGTGTAACAATGCAAACAGGTTTTCTGTAAGGTGTAGGTTTAGGGTTAGGGGATAAAAAATATCGTTTGGTCAGTATAAAAGCAATAGAAGTCTATGGAAAGTCCCCACATTTCACAGAAACAAATGTGTGTGTCCACTCTTTCTGTCACTTTTTTATCTCTGTTTCTTGCCCCGTGACCTCTTCTTGGCATAGCCTCTCCAGACTCAACAACTTCCAGACCATCATCCAGTTTGTAAACCTGTCTATAGGTTTCTACACAACAGAATTTATGAATATGTTCAAGAAATGACTGCTGATCCCCAATGTCACAGCTTAGAGAACTGAGCTTAGACCAGGATTCAGAATAAAATTATTTTTTATGCAGAAATGGCAGCCTTGAAACAAATGACTGCCTTAATTAATAAGTGGCCATTTGAGCTTCAAAATTAAAGGTAAATATGGAAATAGTGTACTAGCATACTTCTTTTAATATTTCTGTGATATAAAGATATGGCAGACATTGTATGAATAGTATGCTATTCTGAACTCAACGTATATCTTATTTGTTTCTTTTGTTGCACTTGACAATGATGTTGAGGAAATCTCTTGTGAATGTCCTCGACACTGACAGAATGGAGATAGCACTCAAATCTTCAGATATTCCATTTAAACACAAGAGGTCAAATTTGTCCATTTACAGATCATGGCACTCTTTGGCTCAAGTATACTTATAAGTTTCCTGTGCAGTTCCAGAATTTTACCTAATCACAAACACACACACACACACACACACACACACACACACACACACACACAAAAACTTTTATTTATCTTTTATTGATAAAATACGTTGTAAAACATCTAAACTGCCACTGTGGAGGCACAGAATAATTTGGCACAGCATTTGCCTGGGACTGCAGAAGTACTTGTGCTGTACTGTGTAATATTTACCAGACCCCAGACCTAACTAAGCCAAAGAGCAGAATGAATCAATCAATCAATCAATAACACTAACAATTCATTGACCACACAATTTGTTATATATATATATATATATATATATATATATATATATACATACAAAATACCATGACAAGACATCCAAGAGCCTCCACTCTTGCACTACTGGAGCTATTATTATCTATTTTGCCTCTCCATTAATTGCTAATTCTTTTTTTGATTTTGATATTTACTGTTTTTTTAATTAATATACTTTGGTAAATAAACATCCACAGTGACTCACAAACACTCCAGAATTTCCATTCATTACCTGTAAATTCTCAGTATAGTGTTGAAAACTTTGAAAAGGAAGCAACCGGAGACAGAGAGAGATAGTGACACAAATTGTGAAGCTTTCCTATTCTGCATATAAGAATCACTGGTGCATGTCCCTGGAGCTCCTGATTAGGTTTACTCACTCACACGCCTGTCATCAATTACTCCTCTTTGACACATGGACCAGTCCACTTCATGGTGCACACAGGGGGTTTCCCACACTGAGAATGGTGTAGCCCTCACAGATAAATGGAAAGAGGGACACGAATACCAACTTAAATTAAATGACATGCTGTGACGCATGCCATACTGTCTATAGCACATCCAACATCATTCTCCCTACATGCTTTTGATAATGTTGCAATGTAATGACCTCATGAGGGACGATCCAGAAAGCTGTCTGCCATCTGATTCCAATGCCCGAGCTCCGAGAGGAAGCAAAAACATGTGTGTCCTATTAGCCAGGGGACATTTATTGATGGCGCAAGCTGTCGTAGAACATGAATGTTAACAATCAGGAAACAAGGGCCTGCATGCAGTACAGTACTGATGAGCATAAGTCTGCAATGAATCACATCTGAAAATGAGGCAGAGGTGCTACGTTATCCTGAGAGAAAGAAAGAAAGAAAGAAAGAAAGAAATTTGAATATTCAGTTTTTAATATTTCCATAATACTACATAGCCCCAGCAATGTAAGTGCTGAATGACAATGAACCTTTTAATCATTAAAATACAAAATAACTGATGTGCCAAAGTACCTCTTTATGTCTCTTAGCTTTTGTAGTTTACTACCTTGCAATACATTGTTTCCAAATGTTTTTTTTTGCCTCCATAAAATCTCTCTCTCTCACACACACACACACTGTTGGCCCATTTGTACCTTCCCCCCGTTGTGTCCTTATTCCCTCTTATTCTAGAGACAGGTCTGTAGAGCTGCAGCAGAGACCACAGTCCCTTTCACCCAGAGACATGACTGAATAATTTAGCCACTCTTTACTCTTCTCCTGCCTGCCACCCATTAAAACTGTTAGCCTCTTGAATGCACCCGCCACCCTGTTTTTTCGTCCCGCAGTGCCGTAAGACCTTCTCGCTTTGCTCTGGCCTTTTAAAACGCTGTGATGAGTGTGTATGTGTGTAGAGTAGCCGGTTGAGTGGCTCTCTGTCATGGCAGTAAATAAATAAATAAGCAGGTGTGTATAAATGTGTAAATAGGGCTGGCCACAGAGCTGACAACTGAGAGAGAGCCACCATGCTGCATCATGACAAGACGAGAGAGAAGTGTATCTCTAGGGTACTGTCCACTTCATGTCTTTCACTCCTCTCTTTCTCGCTCTCTTTCTCAGGCGTGCAGTGACCAGACTCGCTCTCACTTACAGAACCTCTAGATTTTGATTAGGCTCAGTCCAGGGCTGGTCACACCACGGCTTTTTGGTGTTAATTCAGAGGGCGCCCCAGAAAGAGTGATGAGCTATTTTACCACCACTTTCTGCCAGTGTTTCTGCCTCTTGAGAAAACCCTGTGCACTCTTGCTCTTTATTTTCTTGTTTTCTGTTTTTCCTCCACTGATCGTCATATTTCCTTTCAGATCATCATATATCCTTTACATTTACTTTTATTGCATTTTTTATTTCATTGCATTTATTAAATACACCTCTTTGTTTATGCAAGTATGTACACTGCTAAAAAAAAATTACAAATATATATGATTGGATAAAAACGATCGGAGAATGTTTTCAAGAAAATTCTATTTCAGTCTTTGTACTTCAAAATTTTACTTTTGATGCAATGTGATGCTTGATGTTTCTTTGTAATTATTTGGAAAATTTACTAGAAATTTAAGTGAAAGTTGTTTCAAAGTAAATCCTACACGTTTTTTCAGTGTGTGGGGATCTTTTGTTTGTAAATGTGTGCATTGGGCAAAACTCAGAATCGAAGAATTGGTTTTAATTCATGAATTGAACACACCTAACCTGATTTGGAATTTAAAAATAGAATGACAGCAAGAATAATTTAATGAACTGTAATTAAATAAAATTAAACAAAAGTGATGTGATTCTGGAAAATTATAGTAAATACAAATTTTACTTGATTTCAGTAATTAAGTATTTTTTTGGGGTATTTGTACGTTATTCAAGTAAAATTTAAACGGACTACTTGTACTTTTACTTGAATACATTTCTGAAGAAATAAAATTACTTTTTACTCCTTTCCAATTTACTTTTAATTATTTTTAACTTAACAAGTACTCATTACATTTTTTATTTGTTTTTTTGCAGAATTTCAAAAGTGCTTTTGACATGCAAGAACCAATAAGGTTTGTTTCCACGCATCAAGCACACACATTTCAGCTTCAGTTTCAACTTTAATTAGCTAAATTTCTGGCATCAAATGTTTGCCATCAAATCTGAGGAAGCATACTGTAGCAAAGTTGTTGTTTTTTTTGTTTTGTTTTTTTCTTACTAAAAGTTTATTTATTATTTTTGACCATTTTGATATATCTGTTAGCTGTCTATGTAGTATATTGGCTGAATGCACAAAACAGCTGAGTGCAAATACAATAAGTAATGAGAATTTAATGACTTTTTTTTTGTTGTTTTTTTAAATGAAATGTAACAAATCTCCAAAACGTGTTTAAATGAGCATTGCATGTTAGATTAATTATAAATCATGTTTAGTGATGTTCTTTCCAGGACGTCGATAAGTTGTATTATAATGATATATTGAGTAACAGTTAGGACTGTCAATTAATTATTTCTTTAATCTAAATAATTACATGATTTGCTCAATAATTCATCTAATTGGTCACAAATAATTATATATCAATATTTGCGGAGAAAAAACACTAAATTCCCCAAATAAACAATTAAAAGATTAATTATTTATACAGACAGGGGTGTTGAAGAGACAACACAAAGAGTGGCTCTTCTTCCTGCATTTTCTGGCCTCTGCATCACATCTGGCTCTTTAAAGGGACAGTCCATCCTAAAATGAAAATTCTGTAATTATTTACTCACACTGTCCCAGATGTTTATGACTGCTTCCATATAACTTGCTTTCCATATTTTTAGTACATATAATCCAAGTGTAAAGGACCGCTTTAAAACCCACACAAAGTGAACACAACGGTGAAGTTTAAAATATTAGTATTAGTATTTTTCTTACACTTATTGTGTAGTTGTGTATCATTTACTGTGTAGTTGTGTAGTTTTTGAAGCATTTCCTTTGGACTTCCTGTACAATTATATGCAGAGAGGGATTTTTTTGTTCTTAGTTTGTGTTCATCTGAATAAAGTCATATACATACAGGATGGCATGAGGGTGTAAAGGATATCCCTTTAAAGGCTGTATTTTTTTGTGTTCCACTTCGCTGCATTTTAATTGTTGTTTCTAGATAAATGTTTTGACCTACAGCCATTGTGCTTTTTGTTTTCTCCCTTTAAACAAATCTATCTGACAAAACATTTTATTCAGTTTATTTTTAAGCAGTTTCACTTTGCATTAAGAAGATGACTCAACATGATGAAACAAGAATCTAAGTTTTATTTTTTGACTAGGATACTTGTAGTTTTTTTTAAGTATATAAGTCATTCTTGAGACATGGGACAAAACATGTCCAGCAATTGTAACTGCTATCAGGTTTAAAAAATAAAAATATTTTCAATTGTAAATGTTGTGGGGATTAATAATAGAATGTATTTAACACACTTATCCCCTTCAATTTAATTTTTATCATTATTATGTGAAATCTATGACACTTATTGTCTTCTCACTGCATCTTAAACAGTGTGTCCACAGAGAAGGGTTCAATTATTCATATGCTATAACATGGACAAAAATGCTTTTTAATGATAAAAAAATACCTTGTTTTGTCAAAAGTAACACTTAATAATATCTCATATCAAAGCAAGGCTGTTTTTCAGTGACACGTGCATGTTTCATTAGGTTTCAAAGTTGTGTCCTCACTTTTTGTCAACACCGTCAGACATTCATCAAAATGTAATAAAATCAGGGAATATCAGGGGCAGCTGTCACTCTAAAGGACCCCCTTGCCACAATCCTCCTCTACAGAGTACAACACTGTCAGACAGGCTCTGGTCAGTTTGATAGTTTTAGAATATTTTAAATCCTAATGTTAATATTTCCTGTGTCACAACCATGGTATGTCAACACCATCTTCCAATTTCTGAGAAAATTATTTGAAATATTTAGATCATTTTATTCTGCTGAAGCAGGTTCTATTAGCATCTAGTATCAACAGAAAAAACTAAATGGTTACTACATGAACTCCATTTGTTTTGTGAAAGAAATGCCAAATTTGTCAACACCATCAGATGTCACCACCGTCAGATTTTGTGTTCCAATGATATATCAAAAACTTAAATGTGACTCTTGTATAAAAGCTTTATAAACAATAACAATCACTGTTTGTTGTGTTTGTTTTAATACAGTAATTGATTGATTCAATGTATTTGATAGTTAAAAAGACTACAAATTCAGGTTTTCGTCACCACCGTCAGATGTGTCAACTCCGTCAGTTCTGTCACCTCCGTCAGTTACATATTTTGATAATATTTCATTATGCTATTTTATATTTGTTGTGGAATTGTTGGTCACATGTGAAAGTGTAATCTGTCTGCTAACATGAGAATGTGTTTTGAAATGTTAAAAATATCTTGAATGCTGTTAAAGATAAAGTTGAAATTATATTACACAGTCCAAGGTAAAAAGCACATTTTGTTAAAAAAAGAGAAGAGTTGGGAGGTTGTATCAAAGCATAGCTCAGTAGCTTAGTACATATGAGATACATAAATGTAGTTTTATTTGTCTTTGTACAAGATTTTATTTTTTCAATTTTGCACCCTGTTTTAAATAATAAAAAAAAATGTTGCTGCTTATTCAATTTACTTAATTAAAACAAGTTAATCCAACAGTTGAGGCTACATGATTTTTGTTATGTTAATGTAGATGTGTTTTTTTGTTTGTTTGTTTTTTCAAAATGAGAAAAGGGGGAGACCTGTTCATATTTTATGTTCTATCATGGTATCTGTTATGAGAGTTTGTTATGTTGGTGCTGTCTGGGACTTACCATTGTGGTGAAGGGTAGAGCATGTGCTCTACACTTTACACCTTAAAGCAAGCAGCAACTATGAATATGCCATGGATGTACCCACAACAATCTTTTGGCTGTGTGTGTGCTATATTTATATATGATGAAACTGGTTAAACATAACACCAATTTCTATAGGGGGTATATTTGTTGTTCTTTTTGTATGTAAGTCTTATAAACCTTCACATCTGAAGGCTTTTTCAATTTTTTAAACTCAAAACAAGGTTGTTAAGATGACATTCAAAATTAATCTTTTTTTTCTTATTAAAAGTTATATAAATTGATTTAAATAGTAATTTATTTTAATTCTACTTCCTTACATCCTAATTCAAATGGCAAAATCTGGTCATTGCAAAAATTGCCGCCCCAAAAGCAATCATAATCATACTTTAGACTTAATGGTGTCCATCATGGTTTTGTCTTAGGGTCACTACTGTTTCCAACAGATATGCTGCCACTTTGGAAAATGTTGGGGGGGGGGACTATCATGTGCAGCTGACCTGCTTGTCCAGAGGAACTAAATACTTAAGGAAATAGACAAGCAATAGTCTAAATAGTCAAGGAAAATATTACATAAGAAACAGTTGTAAAATGTTATATAAGAATGTTTTTTATAGCACATAAAAACCAACTTTCAAAATTCATCTTGAAAGTCTTTATTTTTCTTGTTTAAAATGGCAGTTATATGAATTGATTTGAATTCGATTTTTTTTTATTCTATTTCCATGCATTCATTTAAAATGCTAAGTTCCTTATAGAACTGCCTTCACCTCAGATCCTCAGCCAAGGTATTGCAAACCTGTGGTATTACAGTGGTATACCATGACGTCACTACAGCCTCCGTAGTTCAGGAACTCATCCATCCCCACAAGACTCTAAGCATTGTGTGAACGCATATGTCTATTCGTGTCTTATTAAGACATGTCTTATTCATATCTTTGCTGAATGTTTCGATTTATTAAAAGTGTAATTATTGTATCTAAGGCTATCCATTCTTTGTGGTCTAAAACTCATTGCAATTGATTAAAGATATACATACTGCAGAAATACCAGCTACATTTCCTCTCTCTCTCTCTCTCTCTCTCTCTCTCTCCCTTTGGGAAGACACTTCTCCTTTTTCCAGTTCTGGCCAATTTGGATGGGTCCCAGCCAGAGACAGATTACACAAAATAGCATATCAAACATAATCAATCTTCAACCCCTGGAAGCCATCACTCTCACTATGAATAATTACTGTTGTGTGTTGCCAGAGCCAAAATGTTGCCACCACTGTTTTTAGTCCAGACTGCCATTAACTTTGAGGATAGTATCAAGACGTATTTTTCAAAAAAGTTTCAAAACCCTTTTGCACATGCTTTCCCTGTCTCACTTTTGTTTTGTTTCCTCTCTCTCTGTCTCTCAGTTTGGACATGTAAAAGAGGAGGAGAGAGGACAGTGCCTTCTTCCAGCTATTAACTTCTCTCTCTGCAGGTTTCCACCTCATTCGGACAGGAAGACTGCACAAGTCATCATTAACCCCAAGTGCTGTTATTTGTGCTTCAGCCAACACATTTTCTGCCAACCAGAATGTGTGGCTATGCAGCCAAAGCCTTTTTGCCTCCAGACTGCACTGTCAAACACTCTAAAGGAAATGTGCAGCATTGTGTCTGGACAGCATAGTAAAAGAGACGGGAATGGAGGGAAGAAAAGAGTCGAGTACACCGAAGAAAGAAGGAGGCAGAGAAATCTTTAGATGAGCGAGCAGCACATTGGAGTGGGTTGCTGTGGAAATGAGGCAGCAGTAGGAGGCTCCAGGAGCGGATGGCTGTCTTATCTGCTGGCAGCTGAGTGATGTGCACCTGAAGTCAGAGTAGTGGGAGCAGAGAAACTCCTAACACTACAGCATTCTACTAAAGATAGTGGAGATGGGCGCACCACATTAAATCACTTCAGATGGTGAGGGAGAATGCCTGCAGGTCTATGAGCAAACAAATCTCAACTGAGCCTCTTCTCAAAATATGCCACCTTTCATACAGCTGTATCCTTAGTCTAGGTCTGTGAACTCATGGAATCTGTAACATTTTGGGAGGAGCATGTTTGTAGAACCCAATTGCAATTAACGACAAAGGAACGCCCTTACCTCCTTACTAATATTCAATATTCACTCATCTATTTCATTCCATTAATGATTACATTGGTAAATGACTTTTAATGAGTAATTTGAGTAATGACTTTTAATTTGTCAGTGATGTGCTTTGATGGTGCTTACAATGACAAAGGTCATGGGTTCCATTCCTAGGGAATGTGTGATAATAATAATAATAATAATATTAATAATCATCATTTTAAAAGTACCTTGAAATGCATTGTTTGTCACTTTGCAAACAATGCAGAAGCATCAGCAAAATGCAGAAATAATTTTCTAAAAAGAACCATCTCATCAGTTATTCATTCTACAGTAAAATCAAGCTACAGGTCATGCTCTCTGTTTTTGCCCAGTAGCTGTTACAGTACTGTTGAACAAGTAGTACAGGAAACTCAACACGTTCTCACTTCCAACTCGTCACATATTGAAGCTTGGTCAGGACCACTTGGCGTCGCTTTTTGACGCTCAAGGTACCCCTTCAGCATCATTTTTCGACTTGCAGGGTCCTCCATTGCTTTAAATAAGAAACCCTTGGCATCAATATGCCGACGTGAAAGGTACTGGGAATTGTATTGTCATGATAATAATATTGCCATTATTGCATATATGTTGGGGTGTGATTTTTCAATGTAAACAGTCACAAAAGTTTTATTTATATTATACTATTTACACATTTATGAGCACATAACCCAACCCCTGCCCCTAAACCTACCATTTGTCAAAACAGGCAGATATAACTACCGTCATAATTTATTCGAAAAGTATTAATATTCCAAGTCTTCTGAGGCAAAACGATTGATATGTGAGAGGAATAGATGCGATCGCCGTCTCCATCCCATGATCCTTTGCGCTGATTGTTTCCATGAACTTAGGCAGCAGACTTGCTGCCTCGCTGCCTCATGAGGCAATGACTTTGCAGGCAGCGTTTTTGCAGGAAGGCACCTCACGAAACTGATTTCGGACAGGCTTCGGAGGCAGCATAACGGTTTAATGATCTACAACAAAATAAAACAAGTTTTGGTGCTAACTAAATTTAATTACTATAATACTGATTTCTCGCTAGAAATAACATCAAAAGTGCAAAAAGTTAATCAGAAATATACATTTACACACAAACTAACCACCAAACGCAACTTTCAGACGCCATCTTTATTTTTTTAGCTCAACCGTCACGGAATGGAATGCACAGGATTGTGGGATATCAAAGGCAGCGAAGGATACATCTATGCTGCCTTCAAAAATCGATCAGATGGAGGTATCTCATGAGACAGGAAGTGAAGCTAACTTTGGATTCGGACGTGCCTTGATGCCTTCCTACCTTAGAATGTGTCCTCCGAAGGCAGCATTTTTCAGTTTTCGGATACAGACTTGGTCATGCTACGGGACGGGAGTAACGTTATGCTTTTTGAATGAGATGTGAGCGCGTTAACGGAGCGGGATCATTTTCAGCGATTAAAACCTTATGTTTTACACTCTTCTTTGCATAAAGACATCGTATGGCTTCAGAAGACTTGGCATGCAACACGACTTGTTTGTAATGCTTTTATGCTGCTTGTTTATGGTCAGTTTTTGCAATAAATACCTGTGACTGCACTTATATTAGCCTGTTACATGTTTTATATTGTTCAGAAGTGGGTAGGTTTAGGGTAGGGGCAGGGTTAGGGTTAGGCGCTCCAATGAAAGTGTACATTTATATAAAATTATTTATATTTTTTACAAAGGCATCCAAACCATTAAATTAAGACAAACAACTGAAAACAACGGATGCCAAGTGGTCCTGACCAAGCTTCAATATGTGACGAGTTGGGAGTGAGAACGGGTTGATATATGCAAGAACCGTTAACAGACCTAAATGTCTTTTATCCATCCATTTTGGCTCCTAAATAAGCCATCTACACACTTCAGTCCTCTTTGAAGGCATACATAAATTAAAGGCAATATCTTGATTTCTGTACAAAAATGGTTTACTAATTTTCTGGTATCATCCAGGCAACAGACAACAATATATTTCATGACTACATCCATTCTCAGCTCAATTCCATTTCTTTTTTATTATTATTATTTAATTTACACCCAGGCAACCATATAATTATTTTTATTTTTTTTTAAGTAGAGAGAGAGCTTAAATAAAATAAACACATTTATTTATATAAAATCAATCAATAAATAAATTACTGCATATTTTAACCTCACAGCTTTGAAACATTGGAAAGATATCAGTTACATGATTGTGGATTATATCAGAGATTCTACAAAAATTACAATTAGAGGCAAAACGTAAAACAAGCACTTCTAAGTTCTTGTGTATGAAGTAGACAGAAAAAAGCAGCAAGCTGAATTATTGTTTCTCGAAGCAATCAGATGGTATAGTCCTTTTACATTATCAAATATAAATTAAATGAAATATTGATGAACACAGACTGTAACACAGAATATTAACAGGCTGCAGGTTGGGAAAAAAATTCAAACTCTTAGACTTAATGCCTGTTGCTTAATGATATTTATATTAGCAAGGAGTTATCACAGCTATTCAGACAAAGGGCAGAAAATTATCATTGGAGCCATTGTGTATGGCAACATATAGACACTGTGATCTAAAGTCACACTGGAGACCTAGACAGCTCATATACATGCACACACCTATAGAGAATGTGAAGCTGACGTCACGTTGTGTTGAGTTCTGGGAAACTGCTTTGTTTATGAGCCATACTGGGAGGATCGCGCTGCAGCTCCGATACTGACTTTAGGGCAGCATTTTGATTTTCTGTCGTGATTGTGAAAAATGTTACCATTGTATGTCATTAATGCTGCATCCAGAATTGCAAAAGTAACTCCGATCATCATTCTGAGAGAAAACTGGACAGTGCAGTATGTTTTTTGCCTTTTCTCTGTGTAAAAACAACAAGGGAAGCTGGTTGCAGAGATGACGAGAAGACGCCAGATAGTAAATTTATTAATAATGTCACCGATTAACCCATTCCCAGTCACTCAATAAAAGAATCACATTGCCACAGTTTTTGAAAGTTTTGATTTTGTATGGTTTAATAATTAACATCACCTTTGCAAGTATGACTCGGCTTGTGAATTAGCAGAACTTGAACAGGGACATTAAAACGCTTAACATTGATTAAGGTTCCAAGATAGTGATAAAGACAAATATGTAAAGCATACTATGTGCAGATCCGCACATAAGCCCAAATGTGAACGCAACGTGTTTATTTACAGGTTAAGTGTTTTCCTCTCATATAAAGAACACTTAATGCACTGAGACAGTGATATTAAAAGACCACATTCTGTACACACCTTACTAACAAAGCATACTACAGTATGTGCAGAAAAACCGATGAACCTAAAATATGAACTTTAAATACTGTCTGTCTTAATGCATAAGCATTTTCTTCATTAAAGTTTTCTAAAGGGAGGAAAACGTTTTGCGTAATTAGTTGTTAATATTCTGGGCTCATCTGCATGTCTTTAGCATCACTGTCTTACTACATTAAACCAGCATTTTAAAATGCTGCAAAACTGTTCACAAGCCTCCAAAGATTTAATTTTAGTTGTCATTTGTTGAAATAAATATAAAAATGCTTGTGTTTGTCTGCTGAATGTGACCTACAATCTCTGATTCTCCTCCGTGGCCATGGAAAACTGAATATTTACAATGACAGCAATTATACGTTGTCATTAAAAACGCTTTCCAACAAAGAAATGGATCGACATCTGTCAGCTTGTTGAACAAACACTTTATTTGGATAATCTACCATATGATGGCTGAAGCAGCAGCGAGCGTCCAGAGGACAACACTGTTTTAATGCTAATCAGATCAACATTGTAAACAATATTCTACAAAACTTAAGAGAAAAAATCTAATTATCATGCGATCCAATGAAGAATGTGAATATTTAACTTCAAGGCAAAAACAAAACAGAAGATAAGCAGATATCCATATTAATTTAAGCATTTGTAGCAGAGGGTGATCCTCCCAGAATGGCGGCGGCGCCCCAGCATGCAACGCGGTGTGACGTAGCTTCACATTCTCTATAGGATGTGTTTTACTCCATTCTTGTCTAGACGTGTTTCACCCTGAAGCTTGCTGCGTCACTATGAGCCGTGCTGTAAAAGTCTACAGCTGCCTTAGATTTGTTCACATTCCACTCCAGCTAGGTATGATCAACAGCGTCACCTGTCTTAATGAATCAGAAAAGGTTTTCAGCAGTATGTAGTAATGTATTATGTATAATACTGGATTTAAATATAATTATAAACACTTTGGTTCAAATTTACAGTAAATGTAGGTACATGTACAATAGACAGATTAGGCTGTTATTACAAATGTATTACAAATAATACATTTTTTTTGACTGATCCTTTTCTACTACAATGACTTAAAAAGAGTGCATTAAAGATGCATAAAAGATTTCAGCTCATATTCATCTACATCCACTGCAGTGGAGCTGCTTCCTTGAACAAGTTACTCAGTCAGCTTGTAATTGAAGAAAAGAAAAGCATTTCTATGTAACATAACAAATTATGCTAACCGTGAATAGCTGTTAATAGTTTCAAAGTTGTTTAAATGATCTTGGCTATATCAGACACATGTCTGCAGCTGACAATGATACTGTAATCATTTATTATGTTTGCTTCCTTTTTTTTTTTTTTTTTTGTCTTCATCCAAAGAAAATCAGAGAATAGAAATGGGGAAATCCTTTAGAAATGAGATGAGCTACAGGAATGTCATCACTATATGGGACCATCCTTCCCAGCAGAAGTATCTGCATATAAACAACAACAACAATAATAATAATAATTTATTCTACTGAACAGCATCATTTCAGCTTTTTTGCCTTTGTTTAATGTATTTGTTCAGTAATTCTCTTCATAGGCTGAAATAAAATTTTAAGTTTGGGGAAATGGTCTTTGCATTGCGAGCATGTATTGATGCAAGCTGTAGTGGTAAAGGCTTTGTTTTGCAAAAATGCTACACAGCAACTGATTTCCAAGTCGGTCATACCGTTGCGACTGTTTTCTGTTTAATAATCAAAGCAGTGTTCACGTGCGTCAATGTGCACCGTTGATCCAAGGGGGTTTAGGGCTTCTCTCACGCTTACACACTTTCGCCCAGCGGTGTGGGGTTTGGGATCGAGGCATCAGTATTTTAATTGCCTCGCTTCTCATGCGAGAAGAGTTCGGAGTCTGCTTTGCCTGGAGGGTGGCTGGCCATCGCTCTCTCCCTGGCCTCCTCAGCACGCACACGGGGAGTAGCATTAGTCTAATTAGCAGTGGTATTTTTGTGGCTTGTTTTCTTAAATTTGAAATGTGTGATCTGAATTAAATATGCCTCAGTATTTGTTCCTAATAAAAAAGAAAAAAGAAAAAACACACCGAGGAACAGAAACACTAACCTTACCCTCTTAGTCCTCATACGAAAGTAATTTAGCCTTCCAGAGAACTGTGTGCATTCTTTTCTGGGACCACTTCTCTCAGTGGGTGTCTGTGGGCCCTCAGTGCCAGTAATTGCTTCCATACCTCCGGAGAGAGCTGTGCGCTGTGGCCCTACCCTGTGCTCCAACACGTGGGATGCTTTCATCACATCCCTACTCAGACTCCCACCAATACCCACACACACACACACAGCACTACTCCACCTTCCACTACAGCTCTCTGACTCAATTTCACTACACTTACACCCCTTTTGATCCTTCCAGCACAAGCTTCCCAATCGCCACTCTCCGCAAGACACTAGACACTATTCAACATGCCCTGAAGTCATATAAGCAGGAAGTTCTTCTCGATCTGACATATTGCGAAACACAAAGCCCAAAGCTGTGAGAATGTGCAGCTGAAACGACCGCCGATTGGATGGTGGTCTGGGGCTATAATGTCAGCGCTAACTGCTACCTCAAAGACAGTTTTTATTAAAATGATGTTTACAATATGCCTTTTTATGAGCCTCAGTTGTAGTAAAACAGCTCTTGTAAAGTGTGTTAAATCAGCACCGCTCAGTGGTGCTGATGTAAGAATATGAATCTTTGAGAAACTTCATGCAAACTATAGCAGTGCTTTGGCATGGTTTCTCACCGCGCTAACTGATTGACATAGGTGACATGTCATAACAAACAGCAAGCGCACATGTAATGAACTACACACACAGTCAGTTGAAATAAAGAGGCCCTGGTTACACGCTAGAGTTTGTCTGCGTGTGTTTGTGGCAGAGGTGTGGTCTGCCAGAGCTAGAACAATGGAGGGATGCTATGCAGACAAGAAATGATTACAGGAAAGAAAGAGAGTACAAAGACTCGACCATTGACTGCTAGTATTATAACAGCACTCCCTCAGTCAGTAAATGTGGAATTGCAATATAACCGAGGCTCATTGGAAGAATCTTGCCTACCTACATTTTTACGAATCTCCAAAAACATGCCAATTCACTGCAATTTCCAGCTGAAATAAATTCTATTGGCAATAAAACACCAAAGTGTATTCTTTTTCACACAAATTATGACTACAATGGAAGATGTTTTTGTATTTTATGACCTCAAAACATATTTACCATAGTGCATAATCTGTAAACTTGTATTTGCATTACATTACTACCTCCAAAGGCATGC
Source organism: Onychostoma macrolepis (assembly GCF_012432095.1). Classification (NCBI taxonomy): domain Eukaryota; kingdom Metazoa; phylum Chordata; class Actinopteri; order Cypriniformes; family Cyprinidae; genus Onychostoma; species Onychostoma macrolepis. The sequence goes on from NC_081155.1 coordinate 29,223,295, forward strand.
ATTTTTGGCATAGTGAACTTATTTGTTACAGTAGCTCACCTAGTACCTCATATTTTGCTTTGAGTGCTTTGAGTCCCATTACATTTACATTTATGTATTTTGGCAGATGCTTTGGTCCCACTTTATATTAGGCATCCTATCTACAATGTACTTACGTCAAAAATAAGTACAATGTACTTTTGCTGCTATTGAGTTGGGATACGGGTATAAGGATAGGGACATTTTTGGTGGCATGAGTAGGTTTAAGTTGTTAATGTGTAAGGGATGGGTCAACAGTGTAATTATAATTACAGAAATTAATTTTAAACAAATTACAATGTAAAAACAATGTATGTACACAATAAGTGCTTTGTTTAAAATTATTAATAATTATTAATAATACAATAATACATTGTAAATACATAGTGGTTAAGGCCACCTAATATAAAGTGGGACCGATGATTTTATCCAAAGCAACTTACATAACATTTATGGTTTTATCAGTATTTATGGTTTTAACACATTTACATTTTATCAGTTCTCACTTTCCCTGGCAGTCAAATCCATGACCCTGGCATTGCTAGCACCATGCTCTACCATTTGAGCTACAGGAAAGCAGTCTCATGAATCATGTGTCCTGATAAAAGAGTTCAAAGACTTGCAGAAGCAAGCTAAAATAGCACAGCTATTTGAGCAAATGTGTTTTTATGTTAACTCTATCAGTTATGTTTAGTGTAAGTGGTACTGTATGTTATTTTTAACCTTTTGGTACCACTCATTGGTCATTTCCATTTCCACACATTTATTTATTTAACACACATACTTAATACATTTCAAATTTGCACCTAACATAGCTGTACATACTAAATTGTCAGTTTTGTATATTGTATCTGTGCTATGTTGCACATTGTCTATTTTGTATATTTGTATATTATTATCTTTATTATCTGTGTCTTGTCTTGTCACTGTCATTCTGTCGCACTGTGGAGCTTCTGTCACCAAAACAAATTCCTCATATGTGTAAACATACCTGGCAATAAAGCTAATTCTGATTCTAATTTCATTTCCCAGCTGCTGCAATATGGACAACAATAAACATAAAATGAAGCCAGTTTCATGTTCATCTGTTTTGGATAAATCCGAACATGCTTTTAGCAACACTTACTCGACCTTTCACTTTAAATCTATCATCAAATGAAATGAGTGTTTTTGTTGTTGTTGTTGTTTTCCAAACCACCATTCTCTGGACAAATGGATGGTCCTGCCCCAAGTATTATACTGTGAAAACACCTTAATTGCAATATAAATAGTTCAATTGATCATTTTATTGATTGATAACACTTCATTAACAGTAGTTAATCCATTAGGCATCATCAACTAATAATAACTAACAACAACTTTAACCTTATTTATTATAACGGAGTGTCTATTCACACCATGTTGGCAGAAGCTATTTACACTGACTCAATGTGTGATTGGGCTAGTCAACACTACAAAAGAGGATCGTTTAACATCTCCAGCGGCAAAGATGGTAAAGTGCATGCCGTGGTCATTTCATGTTCAAATGCGCCTTTTGCCAAACTTTTTCTCCTCCAATTTCAATTATCATATCACATCGGAAAGGCATTTATTTTCAAAAAAAATTAAGGAAATAATCAAAACATTGAAAATAAAGGGTCGGGTAGGCTTAGGTGCAGGAAGGGCTTATATTGTCCCAATAAAGTGGCATCCATTTAATAATTTTAATTAAAATGATAATTTACACTCAATAGGTTATTATTGCCTACTGTTTTATAATGTACTACAGCACTGAGGTGCAGATAATTGCCACTGTTTGCAATAAGAAAATCCTGCTATTTTAACATAGTGTAAATAGAATTTATAGCTATTTGCACTAAATAGCATATCACTAAGAAAATACTGCTATTTTCACTTAGTGTAAATAAAATCCATTGCTGTTTGCACTTAGTGTAAGTAGCATCTATCGCTATCTTCACTTAGTGTAAATAGCATCTATCACTATTTACAAATAGCCACTGCCTTATTATTATAAATATTTATAAATATACTATTGTTCATTTTTAATACATGAACACATTAACTAATGTATTTTATACATATGTTAAATATTCAAAATATGTATTAGTATATATGTAGAATTAACATTAACCTAGATTAATAAATTCTTTAAAAGCACAGTTTGTTGTTATTTAATGATACTGATAACAAATAAAATCGACACTAAAATTTATAGTAAAGTGCTACCACTAAAATTATTTCTCTTGAGATATGCCACAATGATTTCAGCTGCTTAACAATGGCATAAGTATAGAGACCTTTGTATACTGTGGATCTGTGGTGATGCTTCAAGGAGGCTTTTATTGAATTCAAAAGGGGATTAAAATATCCTAGGGAGAATGTGAAACACCAATGACCTCCTCCTGATGGGGTATGTATGGGTCAGGTCATGTTTGAGGGGTTGAATGTAGAGGTGTGGAGTCAGGCCGTCTGTGACCGTTTGAGGACACCTTGCACATCGGTCTCTGTTTAGAAGACAGGCATGCTGCTACTTTTATTGCGAGGTGACAAGGTGCTATTAGCTTCATGTGCGCCTCATCACACGCTGTCAACAGCACTCAGTGAACGCACCCCTCCTCTTCAACACCACCACTGTGAGTCTCTGGGACAGTGACAGGAGGGCAAAAATGATTTGAGAAGAGGGGGAGCTATCATCACACCTTTTATGACAGATTAACATGGTGAAGCAAACCAGAACTGTGGCTGGCAGTTAGGTAGCCTCCAGGTGCTTGAGACATTAAGCTCTGCTTCTCCAGTGGAAGATGCAAGTTTGAGTTTGGCTTGCTTTATTTCTCTAAAAAGCAATTCGGTTCAGAAATATTATTGATTTAACTGCACTCATACTATCGGATGAAAACTGAATTTGATCTGAATTGAGCTAGATAATGACACTAACTTTGCAGCTTTGACATTGTTACTGAACTCAATTGAGCTGAATAATGGCACTATTCCCTTACACCTTAATTGAATTTGTTTGATAATTAATGGACTTTGCAACATTGACAGTTATTGAACGGAAATGAAACAACATTGAACTAAACTGAGCTGAATAAAGACACTATTATCTTCTGAAGAGTACTTTACAGCTTAAATCTAATTTACTTCGTAACTGATGGACTTTATTTGGAAAAGCTTTATTTGAATGTGTCATTGTTACGTTACGTGTATTTACTATTGTAATAACAGTAAATTATGCATAAATGCAAACATGTTGTTAGCATTTTACTCATACTTGTGAAATTACAAAAATCAAGTGTCTTTTCATTTCATTTTATTTTCATTTTATTTTCTTAAGTGAATGTGAACCATTAACAATGTGTCAGTATATTAGAGCAGTGCATTAGGTCTTAACCATAATACTGTATACCTTCTGCTGTCTATGTGTTTTTGTCAATTAAACAACAAAATAAAAAGAGAAAATCACAACTCTAATATTGTAGTTATCTGAATGCTTGTTATTTGCACCTTTGCTATTTTTTAAATAAAAATATATAAAATAACATAAATATGTGGTGATATATAGGCCTGGTTTCACAGACAGGGTTTAGGTTAAGCCAGGATTATCCAATAGTTTAATTAGGACATTTAATTAGTTTTTATAAACATGCCTTAGAAAAAAACAATACTGGTGTGCATCTTGAGACAAAGCAAATGCACTGACATATTTTAAGATCAGTTAGTGCAAGTTTCTTTCAGGTGAAACAGTTCAGACTTACATTTTAGTCTGAGATTAGGCCTAAGCCTTGTTTGTGAAACCGGGGGTTAATGTTATAGTAGAATTAAATTAGGTTACTCATATTGTAAAATACAATTTTGATCATATGCCCCACCCCTAACTCTTCAAATAAACCCTTTTTCTGAGTGATTTAACTGAGACAGTCTGGTTACTCTGATCAAAGGAGAGAATCGAAAATATTCTATATCTTTTTAGAGAGATTTAGATTCGATGAGGCATTATGATAGCAAAACCAATTTAACCTCATGAGCAAACGTAACTGTCTTATAAGAATGTGATTTGAACAGAAATGTAACAGAAATGCAATTTTTTGGAAAAAAAAAAAAAAGAAAAAAGAAAAAATTAAGCATGAAGGTCCATCCCTAATGAGGGACAAACTGATTGTATGAAAATGCACAAATGAGATCCTACAAATTAGCAACCAGTTCACCAAAACGTAAAATACTTACAAATTGCCATGAGTATGTTGGCAAAATGACAATCTTCCAAAAGCATTTTTTATAGTTTACTAAAAAAAAAAATGTCAAAAGGATTGTATAATCAACAGTAAACAGTTGTGTCCAATAGTATAATGAGCTTAATCTCTGGCCACTAAAGGGGGAATTGACTCTCCCTGCTTCTGACCATTGTGCTGTTATTTCTTTAATAATGGAAGAAAACAAGCTGGTGAAACCCCCGACTGTGATGAAACATCAAGACCACACAGATTTTATGAACAATAGCTTTCCTTTGATGTGTTTCAAAAAGATTTGGCTTTTCCTTTTTTTATACTATTTTATTTGGCAGACACGGAAAAGGTAAATGAGTTGCAGTGCATTTAATTCACCAAAAGCAACTGACAGTCCACTAAATGCAGTCTCCCTACTGAGAGCTTGGGTCTTGATCAAGGGCACTATAGTTATAGGGTTCTTTCAGTGACTCTCACATGTGCATGAGCCACTGGCTACCACCGCTCCAGTTTGGTGTGGGCCATTTGTGATACTTCATATGTTTTCTTAACCAGAAATCAAAGCCAGTAATTAAGCATGTCTTATTCTGTCAAACCATATTTCCTGGTTTAATCCTTAAAAATATGTTCTCCATCAAATGCTGAAATCCGAGGGGAATCCCACTAATTATTCAGTTTGACTGAGGGCCTTAGACAAAGTCACACTTCTAACAGCATTTTAAAGTGTTAAAATCTCACACAGGATCAGTTATTAAAAGTTCATTTCATAGTGTGGTGCTTTAACTGTGGATATGGGGAAAGGGAGAATGGAAAGAGGTAAAACTTTTACAACACGAGAACGCCATTAAAGATGACTTTCTATTCATGATACTCATTTTCACTCTGTGTGTGTTTTTGTGAAAATACATATACACCACTGAATGTGCTGTAGTAAACAAAGGCAAGGGAAAGGTCTTCAGCTGAACTGGCATACTGTGATCAAATGAAGGAGAAGACTGTGTGTATAAACCAATCACAGAAAAGGAGCGAGACAGAAAGAAAGAGGAGATGACTAAACCAAACAAACTGTGGTTTGGAGAGATGGGAGTTTCAGATTTCCAGGGGTCTCTCTCTGGCTTGTGTGAGAGTGTGAGGGAGTCTACAATGCACATATATAAACAGACACACACACACACACACACACTTTCACTTGCACGCATACACAAATAAGTAAACATAATCACACACAGCACGGGAGATTCCTCTCAGGAAACCTAGTGTAAATACTAATGCCATACTCTGTAACTCTTCAAAATGAATTCTTGCAGATATATTCAATGACATACAAAGTAATCATGATAAAGGAGAAAAAAAACTAAGATTTTAAAATAAAGTTTAGTTTCACAGTTTAAAACTAGTAAGAAATGTAACACTTGTATTTATGTAATTTCATATATAGTTTTTAAAAAAAGAAAAAAAAAGTAATAGCATTTCTCTTACACCTTGAATACATGTGAGTGTACACATCTTTATTATTTAAAAAAAAAAAAAAAAACATTTTTAAAGATATTTTCAAGATAAAAGATTTGGCTTTTGCCTTTTTTTCATACTATTTTATTTGGCAGACACAGAAAAGGTATTATATTATTTAGGTATTTATATTATAATTTGCTAAGTTTTGTTTTCACATTGCATGTATTTTTGTGAAAATAGCCTACATATACACCAGTCAAGGTGCTGTGCGTGCCATACTTTGACACAGCCACATCTGATAACAGAACGCTATTAACTGTAATGAAGAAACATACATTGTTTGCACATCTGCTTTGAAATAATATGTATTGTGAAAAGTGCTATAACAATAAACATGAATTGATATTTCAAGACATAAGATATAGAAGTGGTGTATTCAAGTCATTAACCCAAGCAGTTTTCATGACTGATGCTGAATGTTCATCTTATTGCATGCTAGTGTACTAATCTTGGTTTATCTTAGTAAAAGTATGTGAGTGTTTGCGCCTCAGCACAATATTACAAAGAAAACAGCTAAAAACACTGAGACACCCTTTTTAGTGCAAGCATCTGTAACAAAGCATTGCACTGAACCTGAGCTATGTTGTATAAATGTTTGATGTTGGAAACCCCCATTAGAAAAGCGTTGTCGTTGTAGTTAACCACTAGAGCTCCTACACAGAGGCAATTTATCTGACTTTTTTAAGCCAGTCTTCCAAGAAGTAGATGTAATAGCACTGGTAAAAGATGGAGCCAGACTAGCTCTAATGATTCATGGTTCCGAAATGACCCTTTGTGCTCTATAATACTGCTGAATTAGGCTGACAGCTCCACTAAAACAATTACCTGAGCAGAGCACTCACAGAGCCGCCTGGAGACGTTACTGTCCCTGTGAGGGGAGCAAGAAGGGTGTCATAGAACCATAGCCAGGGAAGATTTTCTGTGTTTGTCTGTGTGTACATTTCCTCTCAAAATTAAGACCTACATTTATGTATTTTTGCTTTTTTTATGTTTCCTAGTTTCTAATTTCTGGGTTTATTCATTCATTCATAGATTCTTTAAATGTATTTATTTATTTACTTTCTTCACATACTGTACAAAGCTATTTGTCTGTCTGTCTGTTTCTCTGGCTGGCTCTCTGTCTATGTATGTATCTATATCAGAACACACACACACACAACACACACTAGGAGCACTGTAAGTACACCTAAACACAATCATGTTCAATGTTTCCCGCTGCTTCAATGGCCCTGATGGAGGCCACTAATACATAGACGACACACAAACATGTACTCCTGTACAACTCTCGCATTATAGGGCGAATGGGCCAGAGCCACAAATGTGTAACCTTTAATTTCAGTCTTTATCCCAAGGTAGATGGATCAGAGTAAATGGAAGAAGAGCAAGAGACTGAAAGAAAAACAGAATAAGAGAAACAGACAGACAGAAAAAGAAGTTGAAAAAAGTACAAACAGACCAGCATCTAGCTGTGTGAACTCAGACCAACCAAGGATGCCTGATGTTTATAGGTTGTTGGAGTGCAAATATATGTTCCCTCTGAATCGAATGAGGACAAAAAGATAGTAATTATTGCTGAGGAGCCATTAGGGCCACTTCTTTAGCTGGCTGTGCTGCCATAGCTAACTAATGGACTAACAAGAGCAGCCACTGCTGTGCCGTCTCATGCTTTCCCACTCAGTCCCTGGGGTATGTGTGTGTGTGTGTGTGTGTGTGTGTGTACGCATGTGTAGCTCTGTCTAGCCTTTCAGAGTTGTTGACAAAATCACAGTGCTGGACGATTAGTTGGACTACATGAATAATAGTCCTTCCCTTCATTAGTTGTATGTGTGAGGGGGGTCGGTCAGCGGTAAATGACCATTGTCTATAGCTGCCCTTCTCTTTTCTTCTCTCTTATTTGCTGCCCTCAGAACTTTGTCTTGTTTCCTTCTTTTCTCACCTTAATGCTTACAGATGTCGTGTGTCTGTACCTTCTGTCGTTATTTATGGTGACAGAAATGCATGTTCTGCATTCAGGTTGTGCAGATTTACAACCTTCCAGGGATAAGGAAGAACACCACATGTAAATAACAGAAGACATATACTCATGTCCAGGACAAAAAGAAACCACAAACTAAAATCCTTCAAAGACAGGTCACCACTGCACTCTTATATGCCAAGGTCATATGCCTGTTCATAATGGCCATAGAAAAACACATGACTGAATAAAATACAAGGTAATATAAACCAGTAAAACAAATCTAAGACAAAACCTGAGTTTCCTGAAGCACTTAGTAAAACAAAAGCCATACACAGCCTTATCTATGTACAGTAGCATGTAAAAACACTCGTAAATACATTAAGTACAACTTAAACCAATACTTCCCATTGATTTCACAATTTATCAAAAATAAATGTAATAAAATATTAAGATATTAAATCAATAGTCATTGTACACTATATCAGAAAATAAAACAGAGTGGCTTACATTTATGTCACAGACTATAGTGCATAACTTTATCAATGAGCACTTCACACGTTCATCAAACACACTGTTTGGACCTCACCGAGATGATCTGTGAATGAACAGTATATAGTTCACTGCATAATTCAAGTTTCCAATCCAGGAAAAGAAGGCTGTAGGCTAAATATTAATTGCCATAAACCTAAAAAGATCCAAATCACATGCACATAATATAAAAAATGCAAATTATTAGTATTAAATTGAAAATGTTTACTATTTTCAGTGTATCTTGAAATAATGACATTTCATTTTCATGTTTGACAGTGTTGTAACAGTACTGTTACACTATCTTAAGTTTAAGTTTAGCTGTGTACCACCTAATACATCTAAACAACACACAATGTTAGTTTAGATGATCTTAAGAGTGTCATACATACAGTATTATCTCAAAGCCGGGCCAAAATCTAAACACGGCTCCATTTCCTGACAGAATGCATGAAGTTTGATATAAATCATTGCACTCTTTTGTGTTATTGTTAAGGACATGAATGTGAATTAATAAGCAGATTAAGTTGCTGTCCAAAATTACTAAAATGCAGCATGATGAATCACATGCCCATCCTTAATCACAAGTTAGCATCTCCAGTATTTCCAGACGAGAACATCAGGGGAAAAGTACATATCTTTGTTTATTTGAAATGCTGATTACATGGAAAATGCTATATGCATTATATGTGGAATGTCATATAAGAATTAAGGCTTACCTAGAATGTGCAAAATGTTGTTAATGTGTCTTAACAGATTTCTAAGATCAGCATTTAGTGATAATATAAATCTAGCTTTTATGTAAACTGCAAGTGAGACAAGGCAGGAAAAGGGAGACAAAAGTGCACACTTCTCCTCTGGGACTCATTTAAACATTACATAACTAGAGGCCCATTCACACTTGACCCTTATTAAACTCAGCCACTCAGCTCAGTTACTGTCAATTACAATAAACAACGATCATATTCCTTCACACACAAGCACACACTGTCATGCTCAGAGAGTTTCTATCTTCCACAGACACACACAGCTCATACACTGCTTAGACTTGACACTAGCATGTGCAGCTGAATTGACTTATGTTACACAAGCGTTTAATTGCCCAGAGTGTTGCACCTGCTCGCCTAGGGCACTGCTGCTGGCACAATCCCACATCACACAAGTGAAGACTGAACACTTCCTGAACACTTCTGTGTTAACCTGCTCTGTCACTTACCTGCCTGTAGGGAGAAAGAATAGACACTTACCTTAAAGAGTGTGACAGCAGAGGGAAGAGCAGGGGATCAGGAGCACATGGCAGGAGAAAAGAGAAGAAACAACAGTGTGAATATTAAACACTAAAAGCTCTCTGTGACTTTCACATAAATTGTGCTACAAGAGGGATGTTTGATACACACCACAGGTATATATATATATGTAAATATTAGAAAAATATATTTGAATTATTTTAGAGCCATGCAGGAACATACAATATATGTGATTTTCCACTGAAGTAATAAAACACACACACACACACACACACACACCAAAAAAACAAAAACAAAATAGATTTTGATATAAGCTATGTGCAATTTCTTTGGCCTCTAGCCTCCGCCAAAGATCAGGAGATCATTATTAAAATTAATTACTAAAAATATGAAGTAAAACACATTTATATGGCATGAAAATTGCCACTGATGTTGTGAAAGCTTGAGAGGACCACTGGTGGAAAATAGCTAAAAATGTTTATATTTTTACAAATCTTACAGTTTTTACAATAACAAATTTACACATTTTATCATTTTAAATGTGTACATACTATGTGTATTTTATTTGTAAATGTATCTAGCAAATATTAATCTTACATTATAATTTCTATTGAATTTGCTGTAATTACTATAAACAGTTTCTAAACTGAGATAGATTATTATTAGATGTTAGCTGGTAAAGAAGTATAACAATGTCATTCAGAATGGTCAATATTTGCAATAACCTCAAGAATTCCTTTATTGAAAGGGAAATGCTTTATGCTGTTGATATCTCTGCCAGCTGGATGATCGATGAAAGGAGGGGGTTCGAGGTACCTTTGGTATTCTGGTGGCATTCGCTCACCCCTTTTTGACAGTAGCTACAGTATTTATTAATATCATTGTATTACTCCATCTTACTAGCATTTTTATAGATTTACATTAGATTTATTGTAATTTGCAAAATAATGCAAAGCCATAATAAACACATATATATAACTCTCTGCCAAAAATTTGCACTGTTTAAAAAATATCTTTATATAAAAACGATTTTTCAAGGTACAAAATTATTTTCCTGTGCTGTGAGCTTTACCGTAATTTTATTGCATCAGATGTATGTCACTGTCTCAGCTAATTGATACAATGACTGTTTCTGACCCGTGATAGAGAATACAACCTGCCTGTGAGGATATTAGCCATTCAGTGTTAGTTACAACGGTGATACACTGGTAAAATCCTGTCTAACTAAACTCTGTAGGTCTCTGGTCATGATGCTTAAACAAACAGTCCAATTTTTTGAAAGATGAAGAGCCACAGTGTTTACACTTTTCAATGAAATTAACTCTGGACATTACACTTGGACGTGAGAAAGTATTTTAACATAGAAAAATAATAATGTGTTCTTTAAAAGATGTGAATTCTCATTTATGATAACTTTGCTTGTAGTCTTGATGTCTTCTTGGCAAATGTGTTATATGGTTCTTGATATAATATTAACACCTTCAAATTTGAGCAAAGTATTACTTGAAGAAACGCCAAGCAAATAAAAAGATGTCGTGCAGTAAGTGCATGTTTTTTTTTTTTTTTCTTTAAATAGGCAAAAATTTTACTACGACTGTTTCTATAATTCCCACGGTCAACAGTTCAAATCCTTCTCCACTCAGTATTTAATCAGAGGATTTACTCTCTAACCTTTTTCTTTTCATTTGAAATTTTGAAAGGACATTAATAGAAAACAGCACATACGGTATAATGAATTCTGAAATGTGTCTCATATTTAGCCATTTTTCATCTGACCTGTGACAGCATGTGAATTTTTAAGGGACAACCTGGTTTTCAATAAGACGCTGCTGCACACAGTAATGGAGAAATTGTACTGATGGGAAGGACAAGCAATTATAATCTGCTACAGGCCCCAGTGGACAAAAAGTGATTTACTTGGAAAGCCACTTTTTCTGTACTCAACTAACTGCTTGCCAGTCCACTCGGGCCCGTGACAGCCTTCCAGATGTCAATCAAATTACCCGCTATTTACTGCTGATTTGGTGGTGTCATTTGCAATATTCTTTCCCTTATCTGATGACTGGGCCAGGAGTGGCTGGGGAGGAGGAACAGGAGGGAGGTGGGACAGCAGTGAAGCAGAGAAAACGAGGGTCTCTGTAAAATGTCATATGTCCACTTATTGTCCCAGATGAGGCTGGGGGAGGAGAGTTGAGGAAGGACATCTTCCATTTGAGGCGCATTGCAGCGGCGCATGCAAATCTGACCCAGGGGAACGACAAGCACTGCTTTTAATGGAGTTCAGGAAAACTCATTTTACAGAGCCGAGACTCAGCAGATAATAATAATAATGCATTACGATAGGATGGGGTGTGTGTGTGTGTGTGTGTGTGTGTGTGTGAGACGGTGTGGTCTTCTGTGATCTATATATGACTGATAAGCACATGAGATTGAAGGCAGGGTGTGTAGCTAATGAAAGAGATGAGACACTAAGACATGTCTTTTGAACCGAGTGTGTCTCAAATAAACGCCTTTGTCCAAAAAAATTGATAATGTATAAGTCAGTTGTGGGTTTGTTGCTTTTGCCATCTACAGGAGTTCTTTCCCAGTGTGACAAGAAGGAAAAAGGCAACTAAGATAAAGAAAAAATTGCACACAGAAGAAAAGAGCAGACAAGGTGTAAGAAAAAAGAGGTGGAGCAGGAATGAGTGTCCTGATTGATGTGGTTTGACTCAGTTTCCAACGTGTGGAGACTTTTTGGTGCCTTCGGCAGTGAGTTGAGTAGAGGGAAGATCAGCGGTGCGCTTCAGTCAAGATGAGCCTTTCAACATTAAAGTCTGCTGATATTCAACTTATACCATAAATCCCTTTTATAGACCTTCATAATTGGGACGAATGCAGGACAGGGAGTTTTTCAAAAGTGTACCTTTAAACATTCACTTCCCTTGTTTTAAATGCTTTCTACTTAAAGAAACATTCCCTACAATTGGCTTACAATTGTTGCTGATACACTAAAAATTGTATATGCAGTCTAGAATGTGCCAAAAAAAATTAAGCACACCTGCTGCCCGTCCTCCCTTTCTGACAGAGCATTCTCAGGGCAGATTAGGCACAACCTGTCACAGCACTGACACTGAGTTCTTTGCCACCGCACGGCCCCCTGATGCCGCTCCTGTCCAGACAAGAACAAGCACAAGCACACCTACAGGCACCACACCTTCCCATCATCCCCCACTCCAGAGACACACTGAACTCTTCTAATCTAGCCTTAGTCATACTGAGATTCTCTCTGTTCTCACCATGCCACTGCTGATAAGTGTGTTTTGTGCATTGTGTGCAAGGAAGGTTTCTGCTCAGATCTGCTACTAGCCCACAGAGGCCAACAACCAATCAGCTGGTGACTGAAGACAGCGGCAAGCATTTGATGCCCTCCTCTAAACATACACACACACACACAAACACATTAAGCCAGTGAAGAGGAAACTTCCTGTGGGCCGCAAGAGAGGCACGCAGTAATCACTGTCTCTCTACTGGAAAATTACCTGAGCTGATTTCTGCTCCAATCTGTCTCTCCTCTCTCTTGAGAGGGGAGGTAGAGGGACACATCCCATCATCTGTAAGCGTAGGCGCACACGCTTCTTGTCCACCTACCCCTGGCCCATGTGACATTATTCTGCAGTTAAGAATTCCACCATGTTTTCTTCATGTGTTATTAGAACGACTCAGATTTGCCTAGCTCAGTGGCCTTTGCCATGTGCTTTAGGTTTGTCTGTCTGATTGTTTGCTATATCATTGCACACCACACAATGAAGCCAAGGGGGCATGAGAGTAGAAACAGAGAAGAGTGAGCAGAAGGAGGGGGAAAGAAAGTTAATGTGCAGGATGTGCTGCCCAGTAATGAAGGCTAAGCCCTTCAGGGAGCTTTGCACCCCACCCCCAGACCGCAGCAGTTAAGAGTCTGATTGGGGATAATTGGGCTGGCCTTCACTTGAAGTTACCGTTCAGCTACACAACCTATGTTTGCCGTCATAAGACCAGGCCTGACCAGACCTCTCACAATGCCACCTGGTGTCATAAAAAACTGGGCATCTCCAGGGTGAAAAAAAAAACTTTATTATTATTATTATTGCTACATTATTATTATTATTATTACAATTATTTATTTTGAAAAACTGCTGTACTATTTTAGGTTTAAGTTTAAATTTAAGGATTCTAAAAATGTTATATAAAAACCAACAAGTATAAAGTAGTAACATATTTTATACTCTATTAATTCTATTCATTCATAAATATAAATATAAATATAAGTTTTGAGTCACACCACGTGACATTTTAAAGTTTGATCTAACCTTTGCCTTACCATAAAAGGTAATATATTAAAGAGTGGTGAAGCAGTGTGTGTGTGTGTGTGTGTGTGTATATGTTTATTTTATATATATATATATATATATATATATATATATATATATATATATATTCTAAAAACTGCTGGGTTAAATACAACCCAGTGCTGGCTGAAATATGGACAATATGGACAAAAAAATGGGTTGTTTTGACCCAGCGGTTGGGTTAAATGTTCAACCCAAAACAACCCATTTGCTGGGTTTGTCCATATTTTACCCAGCACTGGGTTGTATTTAACCCAGCATTTTTAGAGTGGTATATATATATATATATATATATATATATATATATATATTATATAAATACACACACATGCATGCATGTATTTCAGAAAAATATTTTATTTTATATATTAAATATATTTATTTATAATATAAATAATATGAATATAAATATAGACATGTAAATACATGTAAATATTTTCAAAATATATACTGTATTTGTGTATTTATATATACATAATAAATACATATATTATGCAAACAAAAACTTTCATTTTGGATGTGATTAATCGCGATTAATTGTTTGACAGCTCTAATATATATATATATATTACCTTGGGGTAAAGTGCCCCCGTAATGTTTTTTCCCAAAATAACCACTACATAAAGTCAAGATCAATTTTTATTGTAACTATAGACTACATTGATGAGAGTGATGTAGAAGTTTTCACCATGAAGATTACACTGGTGATGCAGAAAACAATTTGTTTGAAGAAAACAAATTTCACAGTAAATTATCTCATTTTCAGCAGTAAGAATAAAAAGTGTTTTAAAGCATGTTGTTTTGTAGAACATCACTATTATATATGACATGAGAATAATAAGGCCTGTAGATAGGAAGTACATGTTATTTAAGAAAAATATAATTAGATTTTCAGAGTGACACAATTTATTATTATTTTTTTTTAAACCTAGTCTGTGGGGTAAAACAGCCCCAGGGGCATAGCTTAATTACTGTAGTTACTCTGTTCTGATAGGTAATTCCGTAGGTAATCTTGCGGCTATGATTGTGATATTGCATTTATACAACAGTTTGAAGGCATGAGTGTGTAAATACATAAGAAACAACAGTGTCTTTAAAACTCCTCTTTTGTGCAGAACACCACAGATTCAAATCTAATTTTGTCAGTTTAACAGCTGAGGCCAAGCCTCCATTTCTAATTTGCAAATGCCACTTTAGAACTAGTAACAAAGGAAAGTTGAGTTGCTTCATTAAAAGCTTATTGTATTACTGTATCAAAAACTGTGTATTATGTGAATGTCCGCTGAGGAAAGCAATAACTTTGTCATACTATCCTTTCATCTGTAAGGGAGCATTGAGCTCTCTAGTCTCAGTCTATTTCAATATAAAAGTCTTTACTGCTGACTTGTCTCTTGTCAGCATCTAATGACGGAACAATGAAACTAATCACAATCACAAACACACACGCCGTTTCCCAATACTAAATACTATTTTTACATTTTAATATTATTTGTAAAAAATATTATTTTTTAAATAATTATATTTAATACCTAACAACAACAGCCATCATAAAAGTTGCTCAGTCAAAAGTACAACGACAGCACTCTGATATAAATATAACGTGATGAGATTTTGCTCTCAGCCAAAACTATTTGCTCTGAAACAAATAATAGATTGATGAGACAAAAGACTGCCTGTTAGCTTTACCTAAAATGAATTATATCTCATATTTAACCACTATAGAGACAACAGAGTCAGTGGCAAATTTTAGAAGAGCTGGCCAAGGTGAGGCTGCTCTTGTCGGGTTCATAAGCGTTGAATGGCCGCTGACGCCCTGGAGCTCACAACCCCCGAAAATGTCGAAGCAAATTTTCAAATAGATGTTATCTTTATTAACAAAATGCATATTTGAAGTCTAAACAAGAACATTCTACGCAACCCTAACCCTAAAAAACACTCTTAAAACTACAATCCGTGACACAAAACACAGTATTATTATTTCTTTAATTATACACTGTAAAAAAAAAGAAAGTTGAGCCAACTCAAAATTTTAAGGCAACCAGCTTCAGCAGATTTTTGAGTTTGCTCAACTTATTTTTGTGGGAGATTCTAAAATTTTTGTTGTATAAACTTAAAACGACAAGTTGAGAAAACTCAAAAATCTGCTGAAGCTGGTTGCCTTAAAATTTTGAGTTGGCTCAACTTTCTTTTTCTTTTTTTTACAGTGTAGTGGATTTGGGCATCCATCATGACGCCCGCTGTGAGAAAAACCGCAATCGGAATGATACAAACGGTGAAACAGTTGGAGTTCTGTTATCACTTGAATATCACACTCTTATCAGCCAATCAGATTTGAGGACCAGAAAGAACTGTTTTATGAATAAATAAATAATAAATAAATAAATGTTTTTTTCTTCTTCTAAAAAATAATAACAAATAACTTTTTGAAAGTTTTGTTCTTTTCATGAGTTTATTTTTCTTCTTCTTCTTATTCTTCATTATGGTTCATAAAATTTATTAATTTTTTTGTCCCCCCAGAGGTGTATTCAAGTCAGTGTATATATGATTTATTTTTATTTTTATACATTATTATATAATACAGAGGTAATAGGACAAACGAGTGTCACATCATTGACCTGAATGTGAAACCGAACACTAGCAGGCTTTCCGCACTTCATTAAATGATCTACCAATAGTGTAAGTGTACTTAGCTCATGTTGTAGAGGCATGTGTCAAATTAGTACTGGCACACTCTATACCGTATAATAAGTTAAGGCATGCAATCGCACAGTCAATTGCACAGAATGTGTTCTAGACATTTCTGTACACGTTCTAAAACCTGTTAACATATACTGATCTAGGCAGTTGAATCACTAAAGATCCAGGACTTATCACTGAGCACAAAGGGAAATGTGACCCTTCAAAGCCTCACACAGGTTATTCTCAGGGTGTTTTGTTATTCGTTTCTCTTTCGCTGTGTGCAACTGGAGGTGAGTAAGTGGCATGCTATGGAACAACACACAGCAGCACAAGCAATCAGGAGGGTTCAGGAGCCTTTTTCCGCCCCTGACCTGGAAAGTGCACATCAGCACACGCACTCAGCTGCTGCACTGTTCCGACCTTAACATGCCGACGGGGGGAGTGATAGGGGAAAGGGGGGGGGACCTGCTTTTTGTTTTGAATGGCAGGAAATCCCTGAGAATGTTTTCTGTACTCCTGGTGACAATCTGTAAAGGAGAGAGAGAGGGAGAGAGACATAAAGAGAGAGAAAGAAAGGCCAAGTTTTGCCCCTTTTGCCCTCCCCTCCTTCTTGCCCCAAGTTGTCTGGGAGAGGCAAGTAAACATGCCCTTAAACTCACAAAAGCACACACACATTCACAGTTACTCCTCCCAGATTTCTCTTTCTCCAGCAGATTTCCCGTGGTTTGCAGGAGTGGCTGTGCTGCTGTGTGCTAGGAGGATGGAATGCACCGATCAGACGTGTGGAGGTGTTGGGCAGAAACACCAGTACTGTGCACGCCAGGGGTGCCGCCCAAACCATTAACATCTCTCTTTTTCTCACTTTCTCTCAATACACCTTCGTATATATATATATATATATATATATATATATTAAATACATTTTATTTTTTTATTTTTTTCAGTTTGTCTTACATTTTCCACTTTCTCTATGACCTTCTCTCTCTTGTCATTTCTTTAATTTCTGCCTTTTCCTATATAATCTAATTATTGTTGTCATTGTGCTCTGATTTGTATTGTCTGTATTGACTTGTAATTTAGGGTCATGGCTCAACACCTCAGGATTAATGCTAGACAATACGGCATTGAAAGAGGTGCTTCCTGTAGTTTAAAATCCATTTTTAAAATGGGTCTTTAAAAAATATTTAGTACAAGAAGAACCCAAAAACTTTTACACTTGCAGTTATTAAACATATTATCTAGAACCCATGCGTTGATCTTTGTGACATGACCATACTTACATTTCCAAAAGTTAAAAAATTATTTAAAAAGGCTACCAAAAAACACTAAAAATACTAGAACAGTCTGTGTCTACTCATTTTGTATGTATGATTTGGACCATGGGCGTAGCTCCTGATCTTGGAGTCTAGTCACACCCCTGGTTAGACATGCCACTTAACTCTCACCTTTTTTCTTTTCACATAAAGGGTTAGTTCACCCAAAAAATGGACATTCTGTCATCAATTACTCAGCCCATAAGACCTTTGTTCTTCTTCGAAACATAAATTAAGATGTTTTTTTTTTTTTTATGAAACCTGAGAAACTTCTGTCCTTCCACTGAAAGCCCAAAATGTTGATCTGTGCTGGACACAGATTCAAGCAGTTTAATCCAAGTATGATGAACAGATTTAATTTAGGCTTTTATTCATATTGTACATTTATGAATACACATAATAGACCTCATCAAATATGATAAATGGATGCTGAACTCTGCTTACATGATGAGCAAGAACCAATAAGGTTTGTTCTCATGCATCAAGCAAAAATGGTTGAGCTCTATGTGTGTTGATCAATGTTTATACATGAAAAAGCATAAATCAAATCTGTTATCATACAAAGCAATTGTGTCTCTTCAGAAGACTAATCAACAAAGAATAAAGAATATTAAAAATTAATTTATGTTCCGAAGATTAATAAAAGTCTAGTGGGCTTGGGAAAACATGAGAGTGTGTAACTGATGCATTTCTGGGTGAAGTAACCCTTTGAATTGCTAGAATCACAACCAGTTCTGAAGATTTTTAATTCTGCATTGAAAAAATAAATATCTCTATCAAATTTGTTTTCCCTGTTTCTTTCTTTCACTAGATCCTTTACCATCTCTGGTTTCAGCTTCATATCCCACTCCCACCACAGCAGTGTTAGTAAGCGCTACTGCCAACTACAGCCTATACCAGCCAGACAGCAAGAACACTGACCTCTGCCTGTATCCATACAGTTGTTTAGAATGGACTTTTAAAATGGAATGATCTTTGTCACATGTACACTTACTCAATACTGTATGTGCCTTGCTAAAGGATGATGGGACATTGACTCTTATTATAAAGCCACACTGTGAGATAATGAAGTGTGTCTGGTCAGGAGCTCTCTGTGAACTCACCGTTGTTAGAACTAGCACTTCAATTGCAGTTTCAAAAAATGATTTGCAACATTTAATCTCCTGTAAAACTACCTTTAGAGGTGTGCTTGCGTCCGCATCTCCCCTGGTCTCGCACCAAATCATTTGGAGCTCAAACACTGAATTAAACAATGCAGATGTTCGACTGGAACAATATGCTCATGTGTGCCCCTGCAGAGGGGGCCGAGAAGACCCTGTCCACAGTCAAATGGAGCCCCCACTGACCCTCAAATTACATTTCTCCATTGTTATTACCACTATAAATATCACTGCGCACACTTTTATGGCTCTTGTTATCGTCTGCATTATTCATTGTTCAGGACTTTTGAATTATCTTATTGTGTAAGTGCGCATGAATGCACGGTTACAGCCCTCATATTTATTTACATGTGTATGGCTCGTTCGAGCGCTTGTTTTATTTCGCTTTTTTAATGAGCAACAAAGTGCTGGCAGTGGAGTAAATGTGACTCAAGCCAATAAAGCTGATTGAATAAAAGCAGATGTCTGTCTGCAATTAAAGCTCTTTTCATAAAATCTGCAGAGACAGCCAATCAGCTCCATGCCAAACGGGCCTTTGATATCACCTGTGCTGGAAGATATGACAGAGGTATCTGGGAGGGACGAGGGGGCCAGAACGGAGGACAAGGGGAGACATGAAAGACAGATTATGAGACGTGTGTGTCAAAACCTGCAACGTTTTGAAAGATTCCCCTGTCCTAGCCTCCACCCTCTCTATATCCTCCTTCACAAGGTGTCTGAGCTTGTAAGATGGTGTGACTAAAGTTAGGAAGAAACTGAACATGGTGAGTCACTCCACAGTCGTGACTCTGTTGAGTGCAGGATGAACCAATCAAAGAAATCATGTCCTACCCAGCAAACAGCATCAAAAGAGCACAGAGAGACAAGGAGGTGTTGCTCGAAAGTATGGAAAGTGAGCAAAATGGCATGCGAAAAAAATGTCTGCAAATTATGCATATTTTACTCTGACATTCAATGCTTCCAGATGATGGGCATCAGAGCTGTCCAGTGGAAGTACTGAGGGTAAC
The DNA here is from genome assembly GCF_012432095.1 of Onychostoma macrolepis. Taxonomy (NCBI): domain Eukaryota; kingdom Metazoa; phylum Chordata; class Actinopteri; order Cypriniformes; family Cyprinidae; genus Onychostoma; species Onychostoma macrolepis. The sequence goes on from NC_081155.1 coordinate 29,243,306, forward strand.
CAGCTCTCTCTCTGGGCTGTGGGCATATGAGGCTCTAATGACGGGCTTGCATGGTTAACGCATCCTTTTAGCGCATTGCGACTCAAGTGGGTGGAAGTGAGTTAAGAGCAGGAGCAGGAGTGTAAAGGTAATTGGGTTGTAATCCTAACATACGCATTTGAGTGACAGGTAGTGCCATGCTAACGCTACAGCGACGCCAAGCTCTGGCCTTTCAGTGCATCAATAAGGCCCCATTGAACACGTTAGGAGGAAATGAGTGCCTCTCTTCTACATCTGTCATCTCAGCAGGGCCGGGACAACACAAGAGGATGTTGTAGAAGACACGATTGGAGGAAGATATGAATAAGGGCCGATTTGTGACACTTGTGTCACCTTCAATATGGAACGCTCTGTGCTTCAAGCAATCTGGGCACACGACGCATAAAAAGATGGACAGATACAGCAGATACAGGGAGACCGATAAAACTAAAGCAGTTCCTAGCTGTGGTTCCAGACATTTAAACCAAAATGCATTGTGTCTGAGAAACAAACAATGTTTTGACAAATTGGTATGGATAAGTCAGGCTGAATCTGACCCAAGAGACACAACTTTTGCTTTTTTTTTTTCAGATAAACAGTCCTCACCACAACACACGCCTGAGATGCTACTGGTGACCACATATTTAAATCAAAAAAAGGCTTAGATGATTTTCGAGCTACACATTTACTAATAAATATAAGTCAGTGACACAATAAAGAAAAAAACAAATTAAAAACATTTAAAAACAGACACTACAAACACTATTTACCCTATTTTCATATTTACAAATAAATATGAGCCACTGACATAGTACATACAATAGTAGTAAGAATAGTAGTAATCGTAATCATTTATTCATCATAATGATTATTAAAAAAAAGAAGCTAAAAAAATGAATGTCATGCCTTTGACCCATATTTAGTTCATATAGTAGTATATATTTAAAAATGAGCTGAGGCGACTGAGATTAGGTTGTTATTATAACCCAGAAAGGATCAATAATTTTACAACTGCTGAACAATGGATGGATATTCCTTCCAGGCTGTTGGGTAATTCTGAAGAATTGTAAAACAAATAATGTGACAGAGATGGTATTTGGGTGTTCAGTATAAGTGTGCGTCTTTGAGAGCGAGTGTTGAGTGTCTAGAATGAGTGTAAACCTCCTTCTCCGGTGGTGTCTTTAAGAGGGGGCTGGTGCATTCCTGGTTTCTGGACTCGTTCAGGGTCACTAATCCCCTGCAGCTGTGTGTCTCTGAGCAGCACAGCCCTGTGGAATAGATTTCTCACTGCCTACAAAGTAGTGATACATGTAAACCAGTCCCTGCTTCCTCTAAATGCCCCCTCCTTCTCCATCCATGAAGACTCTGAGAGCTGTAAGAGTTTCATCTGTCCTATTACTCAGACTATGCACTCTTTCCTACTGAAAAAAATAAATCAATAAAATGATTAAAATAAGCTGGTTTGTTGGCCTTGACTGGTCTAGTGTTTAACTAGTTTCGCTTAGTAATTGCATTATTTAGATGTTGGTAACTGATCAACATTTTTAACAGTTTTACAGAAAAGTGAAAAAAAAAAAATATGAATGCTGCTACAATGTTGTTGCACACATTTCTCAATGGGATTTTTTACATTAAAATAGTGGCATCAATTATATTATTATATTTATTTGTAAGTGTTTACCATGATATAATTGCATTTACACAAAAAATAACACTCATAGCCCCAAGTGTATTACTTTGGACCACTTCCATTGTGGTACAAAGGGATTTTTTTTTTCTTTTCTTCTTCTTGCTTTTGATGGGAAATATTTTTACCATTAGAACATAAAGTGTATAAATAAATAATTAAATAAACACTTCATTTTAAAGTACAACAACACCCAGTGGTGTAAATTAGTAATTATTTTATGAAGGGAAAAAAAACAAAAAAAAAACATAAACCTTCTCTGACAATGAACCATCCAGGAAAAAAAAAAGAAAAGACGGTGGACAAAAGTGGACTGCTTGGCTGGCATACTAACCCCCAACCCCCCACTACGCATTCTTGCTCAAGACATCAGATTGGGGAGATGAGGCAATAATTCAAATAGTGACAATGTCAGGTTAGGGGGCTCTTCTCAGGAATGTCTCCTGTACAGACAAGATGTGGTTAATAATGTCAGACAAGAGAGAGAGCACATTAATAAAGTGACCCGTGGAAGGAGCCCTCTGTGTTCCCTGCACCGGGCTCAGAGGTGTATCGCAGCAGCTGGTATGTGGAAGGGCAGTGAGGACACTAACCAAAACAAACCTCACACAGAGAGCCCTTCAACTGAGGGAACACTACACAATCCCAAAAATACTCCTCCATCTTTTGTCTTTGGCACATATCAGCTCCAAAGAATACTGTTTGCTGTGCAGGGAAATTCTCTGAGTTTTGGCTCAAACACATTATAACCTTAGCTCTGGGCATCCGAATTCTTTTTTTCCAGCACTATAAAAAAAATGTTTTTTTTAAATATAAATCTCCCGTAGTAGGCCTATCTCTCATTCTCTCTGTTAATTTGTTAAACTTCCACATGAGAAATCAAATCAGAGTTCTAAGGAATGCAAATGGAGCATTTCCTGATCTCTTCATCATGTCCTCTCCCTTTCTAAACTCCTGCCTTTGAAAAGGACCCAAAGACGCTGCCTCATCCGTCGTCCAGGGGACTTCCCCTGCTAGACCTGCCAAGAGTTTCCAAAGTCGCGCCTCCATAGCAAGTTAGAGATATCCATCTGTGTAGACAGGTATGTCGCCCCCACACACATGTGGATGAGATGATGCATGAATAAGATGACTCACAGTGACTTGTTCTCTTTCTCTTCCTTTTTTTTTTCATTCGCTCTCTCTCATTAGGAACCCGAGCACTGCTGCTGATTAGTAAACATGTTGCAGTTCTGTCACCTAACTAATTCCCCAGAGGAACCAAAGAGCTCTCAGTGCCGGAACTGCTGGGAATAGTACTGTACCATTAGCGTCTTTTAATTGACAGTATGTTGAGTTTTACTGCAGGGGGTTCACAGATTTCATGGGGACCCGTCTTTGATCACACAATATCCTGAAAAAAAGAAAAAAAAAAGAAAAGTGCTTTCTCTTTTCTTCTAAATGTTTCCCTCTTATCGTCTCTCACCATTGGCCTTTGAAATTCTCTTAAGACAGAAACCTATCCCGTCGTCCTGCCGAGTGGTGTCTCAGAGGTCAGGAGGGAGAACAACACATGTGAGACTCTGAGTTAAAACTTGTCACACCCTGATTGTTAGAGCCCTGTGTTTTCTCTCTCACCAAGTGTCAGTTTAAAGAGAGCTCTCACAGTCAGTACTGACAACGCAGAAATGAAAATTCCCCAAAAGACAGCTGAGGGTTTTCAATGTCATTTGTTATGAGAAAAGAACATAATGGTATCAATGCTTGGCCCCTTTGTGTGTATATTTGTGATTCAGGTGGTCTTGAAACACTTCCAGAGAAAGAAAAGAGTGCTCACGGCGAGAGGGAACAGTATCTTGTGTCCTGCATTTGAAACTCCAAGAGTCCCTCTTAAATAAATATCACGCACTGTATATCACACATGCTCCAACACACACATTCCACTACAGACTCTCATATGTGTTGCAACACAACAGCTTCTGCAGACAAAGGCTTTCCGCCCCCTAATAGTTTAGCACACCCGCACTAACGGTCCACAGCGTAACATTTTTGGCTTTTTCCTTACCATTTGAGGCCCCTGTTTTACTCTCCCACCACAGACAATCATCTTTCTTTTGGCAGTGGCCTACAAAGTCTCTTCCAACTGGGACACCACTGTTATTCCTCACTTCTTAACATATGGGGCCAGGACTAAAGAAAAAGTGTGACTAAACAGACTCATGTCTCTCTTTGACCCCCCCATCGGCCAGGCTCTCACTACCACCACTCCCCCCATTCCAGATGCATCAGACCGCTTATCAGCACAATGTGTTTCTACTTTTCTAATCTACATAATTTATTAAGGTCAAAAAGAGAGACTGGGGAACAAAGCCATGTACAATATTATGTCTTGGCTTTATGGGTGTTGTTGAAATGAACACCATTGCCCTGAATATATAACACACAGCTCTCCCCAACCACGAAAACTGTACTGGTACAGAAGGAAAACAGGGAGAGTGATGGATTGTTGGAAAAGTGTGGAGGTGGGGGGTCACAGGCTTTGTGTAGCTTGCAGCTCAGCTATATAGAAGAGTGCCATGGGACAGTGGTACCAAACAAGACTTAGAGAAGACCTGGGAGAGGCCTGACTCAGGAAGAGGGAGAACAAACGAGTAGTTAATTTGCGTAGGTATCCTTGGTGTTTGCAAAATATGAATACATAAAGTCCAGTAGGAAAAAAAAAATAACCTGGACCATTTCAGGTTGGAAAAATATGGCTTGACTGGGCAATGGTAATTAAGGCCATTAGAAACTGCAAATGTCGTGACTCACTTGAAGAAATCATACTTTGTCCTTAGAGTAATGAGAATATAAAGACTTCATATTGTGCACATACCATTTCTATCAGCGCAGAACAAATATGTTATTAATGGGCAGGATATTTTTTTTTTTCAGAAAAAGGTCTTTTTCTTCTCTGAACATCAGAAGAAAACATTTTCGTCAACACATTTGTGTGGAGTTATGTGTCCAACAAATGGCAAAGTAAATGTTCCCTTTTACTGGTAAAAGCAATAGAAGATAAAATAGCTCGCACACTCTCAAGCTCAAAAACAAGCCACTGAATATCTGCAAATTACTCTGCTTGTTGTGGAAGCCAGCCAATCAAAGGTATGCACTGAATGGACAACATCTGCAGGAACACATTTTCTGAAGGCGAGCGTTTCGAAGGAGGAGGGTCGGGAGGGGGGCTTCACCCAAGAGCATGGTGGACGAGGTGGGAGAGCTGGACATTCCTGCCTGATGACAGCCGTCACAGTCACACACAGGCACAGGAATGTTCAGGGGGGAGAGGCCAGGACCTGAAATGTGCCGATGGATAAGAAAAAAAAAAAGACAGAAAGAGAAAAAGCGAAAAGAGATAAAGAGAGAGTGAAGGAAGGAGGAAGAATGTCACTGCAACACTTCATTAAAGCTCATGGCTGGTGTTCCAAGAGGGCGACACAATCTGTAATTACTTACCCCAACCCCCCACCAATAGTAGCTCCAGTGTTCACAATTGTACAGCGTACCCTCACCTCCCTACCCTCGTCCAACAATTTCTGTCATACAACTAGGGGGAGAAGATCGCCATAACAACCTCTGAAATGATCTCATGGAATGTGTCTAGTGGCACTGGAATAACCTGAATATGCGCTCCAGATGTGTTGGCTGTCACGGAAAGAGTAAACACATCTGATGGACAACGAATGACTGGATGGCCTCTTGGTCCACCCTGGGGAGTAGACAGAGGAGGGCCGTTATGGTGGAGAAATAGTGTGAGCATGAAAGAGGAAGAGAGAGAGTGAGATGGGGCATGAGGGGAGCGAGGGTGAGAGAAAGGCACCAGGCACCCTGAGGACCCGAGCAGCCTTACAGGCTGCTGGAGAGGCAGGAGCACTGGGCTTGATTGTTCCCGGCCTGTCCCTCCTCTGTGTGGCCTCCGAGGGGCTCCTGCAGCCTCAGCGAATTTCCGTCTGGCACAGACCTGCGAGCTCCTGGGAGCAAACTGAAATATGAACTGCAGGAAGGCAGGATGAGGGAAAGAGAGTAAAGAGGGGTCTGGGATGTATTCGGGGGCATCCAGATGGTGGTGGCAACTGATAGTGAACACGGATTTAAAGTGTGCACACTGAAAGTAAAAAAGCATCAACCAAGTAGAAATAGCATATTAGTGTACACTCAAATGCATGCACAATAGCGGACATCTGCTCAGCTCTTATACAACTTGAGCTCTTGGGGCAGTGTTCTAACTCCTTGTCTGTTGGTTTAGTGGCGAAAATGTTGGAACTTCTGCTAAAGCCTAGAGCAAATGATTGGTCCGTGCTACTTGCTATGTGATACTTCCCTGTAACGTTATTATAACCAGTGTTGGAGCAAGCTGAAGTTGTTCCAAACAGAACCACACACACAGAATAAGGGAGGGGAGCTTTAAACCCAAGCAGACTACTTCAGTTCAGGCACTGCGGTAGATCTGCCTTATGTTAAAGCATGCGACAGCTACTTAAAACGTGAACAACCTAATCCCTGTCCAGTATGTAAATACAGATTTATATGGCTGGTGTTTTGTGTTGCACACCCCCTGGAAATCGGGTTGTTCTGCCCCTGGTGAAAAGTACGAGATATTAGATATAGATTCCAGATGTTACTGTTATACCCTCAGATGCCAAACTGGATGTTTATGTTTGACAATACACTCTAGATGCATCTATCTAACAATATTGCTCTTTAAGTGAAGCAAACCTGGAATGGAAAGCCCTGATAATGGCATAAAACTAATTAAGGTGATGTTTTCTGTGGACTAACAAAGACACAAATGGCTGGCTAAACAGTGGAATGTCTCAAAATCTAAGTAAACTACCTATCTTTGGATCTCAAAGTCAGAGAACTGTGCATATTCATGTATACTTTGGGGATAAAGTAATCCACAATGCACTGCAAAGACAAAGACAAATTTCTTCCAACATCCCAGCTAACACTCAAGTTCTAAGAACATTTTCTTAACATTATTATCATTCATATCTTAACATTATCTTATCATTATGTTATTTCTAAATGTTCTGTGAAAATTCATACAAACATTCTGGAAAACATTATCAGTTTCTCTAGACAGTACCAACAGGAACTTATTTAAATATATATTATATGTTTGTATGTATGAACAATGAACGTAAGTATATTTAAATTTATGAAGTGTAGATCTTAAGAAGTAACTTTCCCTGTATGTACACTGTAAAAAGGGGTAACCTGCAATTGTTACCTTAAAGAGCTAATTCTACCTGATTTAATCCATAAAAATTAGTGTTGATGCATTAAAAATATTATTTAAATTGATGCATATTTGGTTCAGTGATGTTAAATACTATTTTTTTTTATGTGAATAAAACCAGTTAATGTAAATGTAATTTAGATTGTGTACCTAGTGCCTAGTGCTTTTTTTTTCGTGCTGATTTTAATATTGATTTCATATAGTGTCTGTATAAAGCAGGTGTCACACTAGATGACTTTTCTGACAATTTCAAGGCTTTGTTATATAGTCACTGGAGATTCAGTGAGAGTCAGTGCTCATGATCTAGGGTGTGCTCCCACTTCGCTTTTCATACACTTGCGAACTTCCTTAAACACTTCCCACTGAGAGAATCCCCACTACCATTTTAGAGTGTTCCTCTTTGTTTATATGGACAGAACCTTGACCCCTCAATTTTGATCGACGGAGTGAGTCTATTCCATATACCACAATGTAACACAACTGTGGCACCAATGTAGATCACTGTACTTTAAGCTGACTGTTTTTTACATGGTCAAAGTTATTTGTTATCATTTCCGTTGGTCAATATATTTTATTCAACAGCCCAAGCATGCATGCAGACCATAAAGGAAAATCAACAAAAAAATTTAAATCTGCCCCAAATTATATTACAAGGGCCAGATATACTAAACAGGACAAATTAGCACGAAAGCACAATTCCGAAACAGCGCTGATGGGCGTGGAAATTTCTTCGGGTGATTTACTGACAGTGCGCATATTAAAGAACTCAGATGCAACATCTCATTTCTTTAATGACCAACGCAATCTACCAAGCACAGTGCAAATTACTGTAAGGATATGTTCCAAATAAATTAATATGTGTGGAAAAAATACTCTCCCTTCTACCATGCGCTCTCTGTTCTCTGAGGTGCCTCCTCCTAGCAACAACAAATGCAGCCATTTCAAGTGCAAAATAGTTTAAGACATGCTTTTTTGGGTGTTAAATAATAGAGCAAATACCAGTAATTTCATGAGCGCAAATGTTAGTAAACCGGATTGCGTTATTAATTTTAATACTCTCCTCCCATAAATTTTGCATCTGAAAGGGAAACTCCTACAAATGCATATTCAGTAACGTCAGGCGCCCTGTGTGTCTATGCCTTTTCAGCGCTAATTCTTCACTGCACGTCTTTCGTAAATCCTGACAGTATTATTTTAACGCCAAAAGGCGGTTTGCGCTGGCGCAAGCTGTTAGTAAATCTGACCCCAAGTGATCAAGACCTTGGAGCATTCCATTTAAACCCATTGTATGTATTCCGTCAGTAGTGGGCACTCAAGCAACGTAAGCGATGACGTACATCTAAGTCCGCAAGACGGAGGGAAGTAAGCGAGGGAAGGGCATAATAAAATTTCATTGGAATGGAGCCCAAGCCTTTCAGCAGGTGGGTGTCAACACCCGCAGTGACTCAACTCCTTGCTGAGTTAATGGCTCTACTTACCCAAAGTCAACTTACGACATGTTTGAAATTATAAGAGGAAGTCAGTGGTGTCAGCTCTCATTGTCTTGGCAGTGACCAATAAAGAACTGACAAGATCCTGTCCTGCTGCACGTCCAAATTTTTCTACAAGGACAAATGCTGCACATGCTGATTTTTATATATGATGATTTTGTCACCAAAAGCGGAGACAGAATGTCTGTTTAAAATGAATTTAGTTATTCTTAATGAAGCTGTGCATAGACACATACTTGCTACAGTAACCCCTGAGAGTTTAAACACACATTCATTCAAAGTAACAATGTGCAAGCAACAAAGGAAAAAGCAGTTTGTGTCTCCGAAATCCTCTAGAAACACTTAGAAGTTGGAGGGCTACCATCTTGCTGTCAGGCCAGGATTGGGTTCACCCTCAATGCACCAATGCACATCTCGCTAGGTTTAATGAACTAAGTGACCAAACTGCTGACACGCTGTCAAGCCATGGCACATGAGTGAACCTCCTGATTGTCAAGGTGATCCACAGTAAACTCAAGCACAAACCTGGTCCACAAGCTTGACAGCATCACAGCAAACTGACAAAAAGGCATAGCTTTTAAACAACAAAAAAATGCACTTAACGCATATATAGAGAGAGGATGTGAAAATATTGTGAAGATGCCACCGCATTCTCAGGTAACACTTTTTTGCGATGCTGTTTAAGCCCACTTAAAGATATGTTGTTATCTGGCCAATAAAATGTAATTGGAGCTAATTATACTGCTGATTAGCCTAATTAAAGCTTAGCTTATCCACTTAAGGATTAGGGGCTAAAGTAAGCCTTACACTGATTATAATGTGAGTGTGTTCAGAAATCATAACTGTACAATTCCCTGGCCTGCCCATGAGACAGAGTCCACATTAAGTCACATGACTGCAAAGCTGCCAGAGGCTGGAAAAGAAACCTGTAGGTGACGGGAAGATTAAGTAGACTCATCCTATGCAACCTACTGGCAGATTCAGAATTTGCAATACCACAGGGAGTCATGAACACATTTACATTTCTTTGTTCAGCTAAATAACATGAAACACTAATTTTAGGGATGTAACGATTACTGGTTTGATGATAAATCATAATAAAATTCCCCACGGTTAATATTACCATTTCATATTTTAAGTATCATTAAAACCGCAATTGATTACCGTGATTTGGACAACTCAGGACAAATAAAAACTATCCAGCATAAAGCAAAGTTTTAAGTAACAGTCTCACGTGCGCACAGCATGCAGAGTAGTTTCGTTTTGTTTGAAAACATGGCGGAAATCTGGGATGTTTTACATGAGTGCTTAGGGAATTATACAAATGAATATATGAATGAATTAATTATATTAATGTACCTCTGAATGTTCTGACTGTCTTCAGGAAAGATTCGATGGCATTTTGTTTTCATCTACGCTCCATGCAGCTAATACCTAATAAAGAAGCTGTCCACGGAGATAACGGGAAACAGCTGTAATTCTGCTGTTCCATAAGCGACACCTAGTGTCAGAGAGCAGATTTACATAGAGTTATATTTACATTCAGCCTGTGTGCAGTTTTTGTCTGGTCAAAAAAAAAACAGATCGAAATTGCATGCCCTGCTGTAAATTTTGACCGGTTGATGAAAAACAAGCTTATGTGGTTTCTACACATTTAAACAATTCGGATAAGGTATCTAGAATTATTTATGGAGCAGATAAAATACATATAATCATTTATAAATCAATTATCATTTTAACTTGGTTTACCATTTTATGAAACTTTTTTAAAGCTTTATTTGAACATTTCTTACATGCTATTAGATAAACTGTTGTCAGTTATGTTGTCATTCAAAATCTGAACATCATTGTTGATAAAATGTTGTTAAAATTGTTTTAGTGTTTATGCAAACAAAAAGTAATTTTATTTGTTGTATGTTGATATTAAATATAAAACTTGGTGAAACGATTTATGTCAATACTTTTTGAACATTTCCAGCACATTTTAACAATACCATGATAATACTGATAATGTTGATAATTTTGGCCACTATAATCGTGATAAGAAATTTTCATGCTGTTAGATCTATTACTAATTTAAACCTGAACATTTCTGAACCATTAACTGAATGTTTTGAATGAAATGTCTTCTCTCAGATGTCCTTCGGTTGCAATCACATCTCTCTGGACTGTAGGGAAGTTGTTTGTGTACTGTATCATGTTTTAACGGCTGGGTCTGCACTCGTCTTGTCATGTAAGAATTCACAAAGGAGATCATTAGCTGGGACACAGAGACAAATGCTGGCTTGAATTCAGTGGACCACTGAATCTGAATTGTTGTTGAATGCTGTCTTCTGTTTACCACTTTAAAAGAGTGAAGCCAGTCAACCTTCTACGGAAGTAGCCAAATTTTGTTCAATGTATTAATAAGCTTTTCTAACATTTTTTAATGTGGGGTTCTAGAAAATAAAATGTTAACTAATTTCAAACAGTGACTTCTACCCTTTACATACAATAAACTACATTCACATAATTTGGCATCAAATTGCCATACAGCTTGTCATGTAAATGCAAGCTGGAGTTATGATGTCAGAAAATTGCTTTCTTTATGTTTCATAAAGTGAAATGTCCAGTATGTAGTGTTAAAAGCACATTCCGTTTTATATAAAACAGATGGACGTGAATCTGGCAATGTTTTAATATGTTGGTTGTTTTAAGTACGGCAGCAGTTAAGAAATGAAATTTCTGGTGATTGACATTAAAAGCTTAATGCTTTATTGCATTTGAAAATAACATACAGTACCACCTAGATTAAACTCTACCCTAAACCTAACCGATAGTGTTAATAAAAGCAATAAAAGCAAACATCAGATAAAAAAGTATTTGCTGAAAAAACCATGTCATATTAGCTTGTTTCTCCAAGTCAGTGAACTCTGTTATATTAAGTCTATTTTCACTTTTATCATGAGTGCTTTGCATCACAAGTGCAGTTCTGTACCAGGTGAGCTACTGAGCAAGTTTACTACATCAGAAAAGCATAAAAGAATAAGTATAAATAAGAATACAATTATGTATATGAAGCTTATGTTCTGCAAACATCAAAATGGATAAGTTCACAAATCATGCACTATATATAGGTACATTTTTGGAATGTACTGTAGGTAGAGGCATGTTTTTTTGTTGAGAAAATAACAATGGCTGTAAACTTTGGTGATAACGAGAGTTGGGAGATATTCCCCATCCATGCAGACAACAAAATTAAGCTTAGTGGTGCCTTATGCAGTTGTTTACAAGAGGATAACACAAAAATGAAAGAGTATATCACATCATGATGCCACCTTGTCTTTACGGGACTGTTCAGGATGTGCAGAAATAAAAACGCAGAGTATTGCAATGCTTTGACAGTGTGAATGAACGAATGTACATACGATGTAAGAATATAACTTGGACAGAAATTTTACGGAATCTCTGTGTCAAAGCCCTGCCTTTAAAACTTAACAATGTTCTTTGCCTCAGTGAATACTGGATTATTGTGCCATTTCAGTTTTCGAGGCTTCAGGTAGAAATGTAGAATCCCATTATGTGTGCTGTAGAATTTGTATCTTTTGTAGCAAGTGTTCAGTTGCACCAGCACTGTTTTAATGTTGTCTCCAAGCCTGAAGGACTTTAAGCTACAGTGTTGCATCCACAGTGATATGAAAGAGGACATGGAAAGTTTTTATTGCGTTTTGAAGAACTCTGGCATAGTCAAGTTAACACAGGAGGATGGAAATGGACAAACAATTCAAATGCTAAACTGTAACATATGAATTTAGATGTTCTGTGATGAAGGAAACTTCCTCTTCATACTGTGCTTGCAGTCAAAATTCTGGCGGTATACTTTGTTTTTCTTCAATCATTGCGTACTGCATTATGTTGAGCAATACTCAGACTTAAACTTAAACCTCTGAAATCATTTGTCAATTTTAGCTGCTTCCCACCTTCACCTTCTGTTGTTTTATTGGCATTTTGCATCTTCTTTGTGTAGTAAAAAAGCACCTTAATAGCAGATTGCCCAACTCTTGAGTATTGCGACCCAGTGGACTGACATTGGACAAATTCCTGGCACATGCACACATGTCAATGTTTAATTCAGGCACACAAATATATGCAATGTTAGAACATTTGTGTGGCACCCATATCTTTATACTCTTTCAGACTTGAGTTTTACAAACATGTGTACAAAGTTCTGACCTTCAACTTCAGTTGTTTTAAATTTTGCATATTTTTGTGAAATAATAAAGACATTCTTAAAAGCAACGGCCCAGCTGCGAACATTGTCACGTATTAGACCCACCAATTAGTGGAGACAATTCCAGGCACATGTGCAAACATCAATTTCAAACACACAAATGTACGTGAGGCTAGAAAATCTGAGCTGCACCTACACAGTGGATCATGCTGATGACAACATTTTCATCTGTGCTTGAGATGCCGCAGCAAGCAGACAACTAAAACATACTTTCGGCTTAACAGACCTTAAGCCACAGCCATGGCTTAATGCTCGCAGCCATAGTAGACAATACAGAGCTTGATCTCACAAAAGCACGATATGGACCAACTGCTAGCATTATTGGGTAGCACTCTAAACATGCTCCATTTACTCAGAGCTAGGAAGAGCCACTGAAACCTGCACTCTAAAATTGACATTATAGGCTAGCTGGACTGTGGCCGGACAGAAGATGCGAGAAGCTTTGATGTGGGAAACAGGGGAACTCCTGGACTGCTTCAGCTAAAGCTTCACAAAGACATGCTGGATGAAAGGTACAAAGGCACTATGCTAACGTACTGTACCAACATGCTCTTTAACATTTAATCTAGTCTTCCTTCACAGTAAGATCTGAGAAATTAATTTACATCTTGCAAATAGGTATAAACTGGTGTGAAAGACCAATTTTTAGGTTGAATGATATTTGATGAAGGTCCTTGGTTTAAAAAGAAAGAGTTTTTGCAGCACTCGTTTTTCTTCATGTTGAAAATGCAGCTGAAATTTTCATGGGCTCATAAAAGAGGCCTGAAGCACTGGAGTGGAACAGAGTGGCGTTTACATGTGAAAACATGAACACAGGACTTGCTCAGACGACACCACTGAAAGGGGAAATCATACAGGGTGTCACCAGCCAAGCTACTGTACTAACCAACCCTTCCATTAGCGAGTTATAAGCAGAAAGGCTCACTTCAGCAGTAAATAAACCCGAGGAGAGAGGAAAGTGACTCTGCCACTCAAGATACTTTGTGTTACATGGTAAAATTATTAGGTCTCTGGAAGCATCTAATTATGAGTATTTATGACAGGGTGCTCTAGTCTGTAATAACAGCTTGGCTTGCGAGTGGCTCTTACATCTCACTTCCCCTTCTTTCATTGTCTCTCTGAGCTGTTATTGAAGTGTATTTTGAGTGTATCTATCCTTTCAAAAGATAAGAGGAAAATCCAGGTATTACAGTCCAAATCTATATATATCATTATTGTTAAAATCTTCAGACACCCCTTAGATCATTTTGATGTTTTAATACATAAACGTTTAATAATACACATCTGTAAGCCCTTTACAATAAGCTGTCTTTAAATGCCCCATAAATGTTACTAAAGCATAGTTCAGTGTCCTAATCTCAAAGCTCAGAGCTACTAAATAGAATGGCTCCTTTCATAACTTTCCTCAGACATCAGCCACACAGGACCGGCCACAGGCAATCCGACTTAACCAAGGACAAACATACAGGCAGGAGAGTATTTCTGCAGACCTCCTTCATCTCTATTTGACATGTGCTGACTCTCTGCTCCATTAGGACATGAATAAAGCCTTCCATACAGAGACAGAGAGAGAGAGAGAGAGAGAGCTCCAGATTTGAGCTGTACTGTATGTTCACAGGAAGGGTACACTGACTAATCCATACTCATCCCTGCTTCTGCCCCTGAGACACAACATGCTTTATTAGTCTGCTGCCCCTCACCTGAGGCACAACCAAGAGAGATATTTGACCAAAACCACAAACCCAATAAGAGAATATCGATTAGCAGCCTTCACTTCACTATAGCACACAGTTATATATCTATAAAGAAATTAAAAAAGTGTCTCATAGCAAAAAACATTTTGAGAATCTTCACTAGTGCCAGAGCAGTTCGTTTGTTTCTGGTGGTGTTGGGTTACTGGCATGTAGCAAAGGAGAAAGAAAGTGAGGGCCAGGAGAAAAAAACCTAATAAAGAAAAATGGCTTTATTGCATTTATCCCCAAGGCTTTCCAGGTAAGATATTAATCTTTACTGTAGTTTGGAAAACAAGACTTGCTCAACAAAACATTAACTTTTATGGATATACATTTTTTAAATCATTGGATGAATATAGCAGGTTAAAGCTTGTATTAGTGGCATAAGTTATAACGATGCCACTGTCATCATAAAACTACACATTCTCTCAAATGAAATTATAGCAATCACACGGGAGAGCTCAGAATCATTGTTCATATAGTTCATGAACACTGATCATACCTCAAAACATCTGTAACAGGGGTTTCTTGTGCTAAAGAAAAGCATATTGCAGTATTATATTGGAGTAGCTTTAGTAGTCTTTTAAAATTAACACCAAAGACAACCTCATTGGTTGACTGACTGACCAATTTACGAACTTTATATTGGCCCAAAATAATCTCATATTAAAAGTTCGATTTTTATTTCACTTTGTTCAAGGATGTCCAATGCAAATGAAGCTCAGTCCAAAGCATTTGCGGCATAAAGGTATTTGCTAAATAAATAAATATGTATGTATGTACTGTACTGACATAGAATTTTCCTATAAATTTCATTAAATCTTATGCTCTAGTAGGAACCATAACCTACACTGTCCTGTTGAAAAGAATCAGAATTGTTCTCCATATAGTGCCTCAAAAAGAAAAGTTGCTGTAATGATCCGTTGAGGGTTATTTCAACAGTTACTGACCTCAGCTGCAGCACTGCCAAAGTCTTAAGGGTATAAAACAGCTATCAATGAAAACAGGCCACAATAAAGAATGTCACCAAAGCCCTTTTGCTAGTGAGAAACATGAAATGAAGACTCTCTCAAAGAGACAAAAGTGTGATAAAAATAGTTAAAAACATATGAACTATTTGCAATAAAAAATGCAGTCTTATTAAAGCTTTAAGGCAAGAAGACTAATAAGTGTCCCAATTAGGCAGTGAGCACAGATTTCAGTGATATTAAAGCAGTACTAGTAACTTACTGTAACCATTTGGTTATGGCAAGGTACATTGCTATTTGTTGCTTTTTTGTTATTTCATAGAGAAAAAGAAAGAAACATATGTGTACATGTCCCTTCTGCCTCCAGTGGGAGCAAGCATCACCTTTTCATCTAGACACCTATTCAAAACTGAATTCCAGCACTAACTGTTTGTGTTAGCAGTAAACTTCTCCAGCGGAGTTGTCATCTGGCCAGACCCCTCTTCTCCCTCCCTGTGTCGTCCTCACCCCTGGTCTTCAGTGCTATCAACATGTGGCACATGTCCTTGACACACTCAGCAAACTATCCACAGCTCATTTCTCCCACCTCACCCTCTCTCTCTCTCTCTCTCTCTCTCTTTTAATATGAGGTTGCCTAGTAAAGAAGCTGGAATCTAATAATGGTGACAGTGGGGCTGTTTTGTTATTGTTCCCTCAATCTCAGACTGAGAGGCTATGTGGACGTTAATGAAACTGATGAAAAGAAACAACATGAACAAAAAAATATATAATACAATAATATTGGTTGCATTTTATGTACAAAACAACTACTTATTCAAGAAATACGCATATAATATGTGCTAAGGGACTTGATGTGAGAGTCAGTGTGCTTTATTATTTAAAGTTCTTGGCTGTGTGTTCGTGTGTGTGTGCGTTTGTGTGTGTGTGTGAACATGTTTGGCTCCCCCCATTCCACAGATGCTGAGAGGAATTTTGCACGGGGTTCTCCGATAAATGTTAAGGTCACAGAAAGCAAAAGAGAGAGGCAGAGAGCGACCGATGAGACTGATGGCAGAGGGAGGACGGGACGCATGTCTCGTCTTGTGCATCGCTGCTGTGACTGCATTAGTGGAATGCTACAGTCACACGAAAGAGCTCTCAGAGACGCGGCATTTCTGTCTGCTCAAAAGCTGCACTGTCCCCCTCTCTGCACACATATGCACAGATAAACACACCTAAAGACACACACACACTTGAATACCATAATTTATCAAATATCTCAAAGCATAGAAAATGACTGCATTTTTAGAGTAAGTGATTTGTAACAAATAATAAATGTTTCCTTCCAAATAATCTAGGCAGCTAAAATAATCAAAAAGTGACTAAGTCAGGAACGCAGCATGCATCTAGATGAATAATTATTAAAACACTAAGAAACAGGACTTACAGAACTTGAATTTATAGATATAATATTTTAAGAGCTTAAACATGACTAACTCACTGAATTTACGCCTCACTCATATAGTGAGGTTAAAAAAAATGTTGAAAAAAATAAACAATAAAATAAATATATAATAATACAATTATTGTTTATTTAGCTTAGCTGAAAAGCTACATACATTCACTCGCCCATGTGCTGCTGTGCAGTTCTGGGGGATTTATTTAAGACCTACCACTTATCTTGTCATATCTTATTTCTTTCAGCGCTGTAGTCCAAGCTCAGTCAGAAGTGACACTTTTTAATCAAACCTTTCCCTGGACCTCTTGGGGTCGCTAAACAGGTTTATCCCTGTTCTTTTTTATTAAGAGACAAATGCACTTCTGGAAATCCCATTGTTTCCTCTTTTTCCAGCACATTCTGTACGACAAAATGTGAAACATTTTATTCTGTAGTACCGCCATATAAAAAATAAATCACCCACAATAATCATACACCTCCCTGCTGAGTACTTTAGTTACTGCAAGGCTTCTGTTTTGTGCTAGCTTGTAGATCCACAACATCCCCAGCCCAGCTCGGTTCACTCCACGAATAGAAGTGAATTATTGTCTTAGTTCTTTAAGGGAGCAGAGGTTACCCTTAAACTATCATTTCCTCAGGTCATCAATCCAGTTCTAGCAGCTGACACACTTGAGCATTTCTGTTTTACCTCAACATTTACAGCTATTCCGCAACAAAATACCCTTGGCAATGAATCACAACAATACGACATAGAGTGTGTGTTCTTGTTGTGGAAAAATTCAAATATGCTATTTTAATTTAAAAAGTGTGTATGTTGGACACTTTACCGATGCTGGTATGCTTACTGTGTGCATTCTAGCACATAACCACAAAACCTAAAAAATAATTGCAACAACAGAGATAACATCATTTCTGCAATTTCTCTGATTCTTAATAATCTTAAAACAGTATTTTGTTGCATTTAAATTGATGATTTTTTTTTTTTTTTACTGTACTTCATTTAAAAAGTATGATGTTTCTTGATGGCTATGTATTGTGACATTGCATTAGAAAATACAGAGTATAATAAAAAATAAACCATAAAGCCTAATTATTTGTAACATGTTTTCATTACTGAAATGCCATATAAAGCAGCTTTAAAATGATTTCTGCATCTGCATGTGTAATTGTAGTTGTTCGTTCATAGTTTTATTTTACTAAATGAATGGAGTGTATAAGGCTTTAATTATCTTTCTTAATTATCCTGTGTTTTTTTTCTTCAGTTCATTCAACGACAAATACACATTTTACTGAAGAAGAAAAAAACTGTAACCTGAAAATGGTAACATCTAAATGAACAGATTTTAAGTCAAAAATATTATTTAACATAACTGAATCAACCTATAAACATTATTTTATACAAGCAAATGTAATTTTAATGAGTTCAATCAGGCATCTCTTTAAGGTAGCAATTGCAGTTTACCACTTTTTACAGGGTATATTATCCATTATAAGAATCCACAGCTGGACAAAGTAGAAGAAATGCCTCAAAATCTGGCCGTTTCTAACAGTACAAATGTACTAAACATCACAAGCAATTTTAACTGTTTCTCCATAGAGTACAAATACTACTCAGTGCTAGGCACTCTCACTGTTTGGCAGGTGTTATGACCCACCTGTCGTACCTGCCCACCCCATCCAGCCATAACAAAACTGTCTGTCTATCAGTGTGGACATGTATGAGTTTCAGCAGAGTAAAACCCTGATCCATTTTCTTCCCATATTTACAGATTTCGCAAGTATGTGTTATTTTTTTTTTTCCTTTTTTCATTTTGACTTAAGACAATAGTAATAAGTATTAATATTATTATTGTTTATTATTATTATTATTACTATTATTATTAAGGCCTAGATTTCTGCTTAGAAACTCTGACAATTTTACATGCGTCACCAACACAACTCACTGAGAGGTTCAAGAGAGCTGTAAGATCAAATGAGCAGTGTGTGTGTGTAGCGAGAAGGCAGAGGGTCAGAGAACACAGGGCTAAGTGGACCTGCTCTTCATTAAGACAATGTCTCCGGGGGACGTCACTAGGGCTACCTGTCCGTGCGCTTATTGAACCGTCTAACCATCATCTACCCTCTTACTCTGCCAGGGCCCCTAGAGAATCACACCAGCACAGCTGACAAGTTCAGCCTTAGACTGTGCCTGCAACATGAAAGCAGCTCTTCATTTTACCTCCTCCTTCCTTCTCTCTCGCACACCCTCTCATTTCTCCCATACTCCTGTCCTCAACCTATGCTCTTTTTCTAAGAAGAGAGGTGATGAGACTGAGAAACACAAAGAGAAAGAGAAAGAGAGAGAGGAGGATAGAGATAGAGAAAGGGGACATAACTGCGTTTGACTCTTGACATGGAGCAGATGAAATGTTAAGTGTCCAGACAAGTCAGGGGAGCCGTGCAGATAAAAGTCATCAAATGACACTCTTGGAATGCAAATTGGCATTCTTGACTGCAGCAGTTGAACAACTGTGCCCCATCACAGACAGCCGCTGAGATTAGAAAAAAAAAAAGATTTAAAGTGCCAAACTCATAAAACCTTAAGTAGAGGAACAGTGAGGTTTTTTTTTCCCCAATTGTATATATCCAGCGATATCTCCTCCTTGTCTCGGCGTTCTCTGAGAATGAAATGCCTCAGTGTTCACCTGCCCTTGTAAATCACTTTCTCTCTTTTCAGCAAAACGAAAGCAATAAACATTAAGACAAAAAGAAGCATGATAGAAAATACTAATTGTCACCAACAGGTTGCACAGGAATCTGAAAATCATATTTTAAAATCATTTTAATTTGGTTGCATTATTGTTCTGCTCAGCTGATTAATGTATAAAAATACATTCAAAATAAACCATGACTGCTGCCATTTAAAACTATTTAAAAAGTTTTTTGTTTTTTTTTAAATGAGAGCTAAATAATTTTATCTCGTAATTCATAACCATTTGGTTTTTTTTTTTTTTTTTTTTCATGGATAACATTTTATACATTTTGTTTTTACCATATTTTTAAAATTATATTAAGGGAATTCTTTTAATTCTATATTACATTAATAGTAGGCTATTTATAAATTATACTATTGCATGTTATATATTGCATAACTATGTATCTATTATAGTTGTGTTGAGTTAAATATACAGATGATATGGATGAATTTTAACCTTGTCTGCAATGTTAACAATTTTGACATGACCCATTAACGATTTGATTTATTTCTATATTTATGTTTTTATTTGCTTTTATACAAAAGTGACTTGTGCACTCATATAGTGTGTTTATTTAAGAGTAATAAAGAGTGAGATGAAAGCAATCCCCAGGTAAAGCAGTTTATCTTTGACTTTATTTTGTAAACATACATTGCGGTAGATTTTCTGATTAAAATACCTGACTAACACTTTCGACAAACTTGAGTAAACTAAATCATTACGAAATACTATACCGTTTAACAGATTTAAGTTAATCTATTGTTCATTTAAACGTTTCGTGCCATTTAGGCTGTGACTATTTAAGTGTAAGCTACGCGACGCAAAGAGTGTAATAAGCGCTATACACTACAATAATGTTTGTTAATGTCATAGATAAGGGTTATTGTAAAGTGTTCGTGTGTTGATCGGTCATACTCACCATTTCTTCATATTGTGTGAATGGCAGAATGAAGTTCAGTCAGATCTCGCCCTCATGTGGGGGGACGCTCTCCTCTTCCCTCTCCTCTTCTTTACGCAAATCTCTCTAAACTCACTCAAAACTTTATGTTTGTCCCTTCAGTTTCAAACCGATGATAATATTAGGAGGAACATCAACAACAGTCCTTTATCGTTAAGGAAAGAAACAACACTGATCATTTAAAAAAAAAAAAAAAAAAAAAAGGGAGTCAGTTCTACGCTCTCGTCATTCGCATGTACCGGGGCTCTGTAAAGCGAAAGAAGCCCGTTGAAATATAAGCTGTTTCGGTGGATCCAGAAGCCCAGCGCTGGTTCCGCTGTTCCAGATCCGCTCGTATAAGACACTCCACCGGGACTGAAGCGGGACAGAAGCGGGACTAAAGTGGGTGGGTAGTTTGAAGCAGCGGGGTAAATCTCTGGCTGTCCGGGAAGAGAAAACTGACTGTCTTACTCACTCCCGGCTATTTCTTCTGCATAGTCAGCTCTCTCTGACTGCTGCATTACATCCAAAGGAACATGGTAATATATTTTAGCGTAGTGTAGTTGGTAGTGCATTATCTGCATTATCGTTGATAGTATATTATCATCTTGTAAAATTGGGCAATTATCTTCTAGTATAGGCTATTTGGTAGTTTATTATCTTCTAGTTTGTTCAGTGATGTATCTTTAAGAGCAGAGCATGCTAATGTAGGCTAGTTACTAGTAGTTTTATGTAACGTTAAGTATATTTAAGAGATTTTTTTTTTTTTTTTTTTAGAGCGGTTTTTATTATTGTTGGTGTAAACCCTGAGAGACTGTAGCTTTAATGGTTATGTTATGATAAGAACTATAATAAACGTATGCAAAAATCCTACAGTCACAAAACAAAACAAAAATGTCATTAATGTTTTCTTTTTTTTTCTCATTTTTTTCTCATTTATATACAGACTCTGAAATTCTAAAGAAAATGTCTAAAATGCTTTACTGAAAACTGAATAATAATAATAATAATAATGCACAATTTAAATATAATTTAATTTTAAAAGGAAACCAACAGCTGGGGCGTTTATCCTAGTTTTCTATAACCCTATAATAATGTCCTAAACTGACTTGTTCAATAACTTTACAACTATTTTACGACCAATGAATAGAGCTATCATTTTTAATGCTGTGTAAATCAATGATTTTCAATGTGTTAGAATCAGATTTTTGTCCTTGTTTTTACTATTTAGCCTACTTAATGTTTATGAGGCCTGCTTTTACCCACTTTAAGTTCAATAAAGGAGAGTCCCCCTATACAAAACGCACACACACACACACACACACACACACACACACATGCACATATCACTAAGATACTTTGCTTTAGAGATGTTTGAGGACACTGATTTCCTATATATCTCCCAAACTTGTGTCCCCAGACTGTCTGAACAGAGCGCTTATAAATGTTTAATTATGGACTTGTTTCTTTTTTCCTTACAGTACGCACAGAGCTTGATTCTCAAGAGTGAAGGCTGAGGAAAGTCAAATGACAGACTTCTCCTTTGGACCAATAGAAGCCCCTAAATCCCAAGGCAGTCATTTTGATCAAGCTGAGTGCCTACAAGCCCCACTCACATGTTTGGTCAAGAGGTAAATAATAGATCAGGGATTAAACTTGTGTAGAATTCGTTCTAGGGTAACAAGCTACACACTCCCAGGATATGCATATTCATCTGATGTGCAAGGCCACGGCAGAGTAAATACCATATGCCCGGTAGTTAGAGAGCTTAAATCCCTAATTAAATGAGATATTACTGTACATTGCTCCCTGATATTAAACAACAGAGCAGAGAAAATAGACCTTTAAAGAATTATGAGTAATGGATACATTAGCATGTTCACGTGGGTTCAGTTTCCTACAAATGAGTAATCCAGCGTTTGATGTTAGATGCAACTTCTAGCTCGAAATTGTTTTGAAATTGATTTTCTTGCATAATCTTATCATACTTTTTTTTAAATTATTATATGGATTACACTGTGTGAAATAAACTCAATGCAGTCAATTAAACATCCTCATCAAGTGGCAAGCCATCCGCAGTGAACAAGTTGCGTCCAAGAGTTATGAACTCAACTTTTATTTGCTCAAGAAAAACATGACATTAAAGCAGCTTCCTTCCTGAAATCAGCTGCAAAAAGCCACCTGTGGGATCCGAGTATAAGTATTGGTTTATGTCAGACCCCTTCCAATTGTCTAATTACTCAAAGGGCAGTTGATGATGAGCTATTGAACCTTCTACCGGTTTTGATCCTCTGGGACGTCCATCAGCTGTCATAGACTGTGTGTCCGTTCAATAAATGCCACACATATTTTCTGTTTGTGGGCACTGAGGAAAATGTCAAGCTAATGGT
This sequence comes from Onychostoma macrolepis, assembly GCF_012432095.1. Taxonomy (NCBI): domain Eukaryota; kingdom Metazoa; phylum Chordata; class Actinopteri; order Cypriniformes; family Cyprinidae; genus Onychostoma; species Onychostoma macrolepis. The sequence continues at coordinate 29,266,235 of NC_081155.1, forward strand.
GTCACTTGACTTAGGGGAGGAGGCCACACGTGTTTTCCGTCTTCACCATCCACCCTCAATATGGAAGCCATTTTTTTTACCATTGATCTCTTCTCTTGTGTAAACTTTCCACACTCTAGCAGGAACATTGATTCACGGTGGAAGGAAACAAAGTACGTATTTGTGTTAGCTGAATGCTTGGTGCCATACTTACAGATGATAATGGCCATGGACACCTCCTTGCACACATTCATAAGCATAAACAAAAACAAAGGAGTGAAAAGGTTCTCTGTGTTTGCCAGGGGCTTACATTATTTGAGCAGCATGATCCTCTCAGGGGAAATCTGATACAGCCTGTAGGGGAATCACTTCACTCCTTTTTCCCACAATTCAGCAGAGACACATGGGGCAAGCATTGCTCCCTCCACCCCACTGGCTTCCCTTTCTCCCCCCATCGCCCACAGGAAGAGAGCCCTCTTATCAATCCCCTCATTATCCAAACCCACTGCCTGCTGAAGACAGTTAGAAGGTCATCAGATGGAGCCAGAGACTCATGCACGGGGGACAAATGCTCAACAGTGGAGCTTGTCCTGGGATGCAGAGCATTCTATGGGAGCTCCGGGTGTGTTGCACGCAAGTGGATGGGCGCGTGACGACAGGTTTGCCGATGGGCAAGTGGAGAGATGCAGCTTTGTAGGTTTCAAGCCATTGCACAGAATAAATGACTGACTGTCACTGCTATGAAGGAGCTGGATTGTGACTTGCAGAGAATTATATTTATAAAGAGTTTAGGACTTTCTTTATATTAAGTGCACTGCAAAAAAGCGGTGACCTTAAAATGGTAACAACTTAATTAACTAAGTTCAATGAACCAACCTATATGCATTCATTTATACCAACTAATTTGTATATGTTAACTCTGGTTTTTACATTGTACTCATACTTGAGAAATGCTTGCATGTAGTTATACACTGAAAAAGATGGTAACCTGAAAATGGTGACATCTAAATGAACCGGTTTTATTCAAGTGAAAAATATTATTTAACATCACTGAATCAACCTATATTACAACCAATTACAGCTTTTAATTAATTTTTATATTTACATCGGCAATTACATTGTCAACCCTACCACCCACTCCTAAACTTAACCATAACAAAACTTGTACCTAACCTTAACCGCATCCCACCTTAACAGACGCAAAAGTGTTTTGCATTTCAGCATGAGCACAATAAGTACATTACCCTTTAATTTTTAGTTCAAGTTAAAGATACCTAATATAAAGTGAAACCATTAGTTGTATTAGTAGAGGAATTATTAGTATTAGTCTTATTTGGGCATATCATAAATTGCCTTAATTACTCAACAATTGCCTAACACTTAGTTTATGCACATCCAAATTATTTTCGTATTTAATTACTCCAAACTTTTAAAGAACAGATGCATACTGTAACTTGGTTACATTTCAGGATAAAACAATGGATGTAGGAAGTAGGATGGGATAAAATTCTGTTTCCCTTTTTAAAACCAATATCCTAGGGCACATAAACTGTCAGAACCAAGTTTAAAGCTTCTACATTATCTCAACTGGATTTGCACACCCACATGTTCATCCACTGGGAAATGATGTGTTGTGCTCCTCTTTAAAATGTCTCTCATTTCCATTCCAAAGTGACACTGCCAGATTTGCAGCCAGCATGTCTACAAAGCGAGCATCTTGTACGTTTTTAGAACATTATAGAGCGCGTCGCCTTTTTCTTCCCCTCTTTATCAAAGGTAAATGCTCAGCAGATGACAGTCCTCCTACCTCGGATTGCAGGCGGAGAACCGGGGCTTTCCCAATCCTCTGTGGTGAGATACTTCCCGTGCTCTGCCTACTCAGCCCACCAAGGGATTGTCGATGCTTCCTGATTGTACGGGCTGCGTGGTGATTTGGCGTGAATACATCTCTGTTTCTTAGTGACATGGAGAAGGAGGAACAGATGAGTTAAATGGAATCATTTTATTTTGCATCACATTAAAAATATTGGGGTAACAGCAAAGACAATAGACAGTATCAGCATTTGTCACGCTATGAAATAATGTTCTAGCAATTCAATTTCTGCTATTAAAGCAGTACAATAAAGTAAGAACAAAAATAGAGAGAGAGAGAGAGAGAGATTTCGCAATCTTGTAAGTCTTCTGACCTTCTTTTACCAAAGAACAACCTGTGAACAACAAAAGAAAGAAGAAAAGATTAAAATCTAAACGCACAAATCATTAAGACAGGGACACCTTTTGCTGTAGAGATGACTTGGGAAAAATGTCCCAGTTATCCTGAATTCAGATTATAATAAGCAATTGAAAATTAAATTATATTAACAACAAGATTTAACAGGATTTTAAAACCGTTTTCCCCCCACAGCTAACAAAATACTATAGTAGTGTCCAGTCAAAATCAGACTGTCCTAAATAAAAGTCAAAAACTGCTGAAAATAAACAATCTGTCTGGCCATGTTGATTACTTTAAGATACAAAGTGATTTAAATGTGTTGTACAGTCTAAATTTGCATCACTGAAGGATATTCCATTTTTATAACTTATAATTATTATTTTTATTCTCTATTTTCCCTGATGTTTTTAGTCCAGATTTAAATTAAATAGATAACTGGAATAAATGCTACATTTATTTCCCACTTGAGCAACATTTGCGTGGTTGTCTGTTGATCTGAACTTTTTACAGGCCTTGGGGGTTGTAAATGGAGCATGTTACATTTGTGACGTTTGGCCGCTGTTGGAGGCTGTTGAACGGAAACTGATATTAGTGCCAGAGAGTGCATGTAAAATCACATTCGGAATGGATGACTGGTAACTATCATGAGTAAACAAAGGGCTTTGTTGAGCAAGAAAGAAAAAGTTGATTCAAAAGTGCCATGTGTCTGTGCTCCTAAAAGGGGCAGATGTTGCAAATTACCAGCCAGTCTACTGCCTCTGAAATCGCAGCTCAAATGAGCATCCTAATGAGAGGCACTGTTTGCGGGTCAAAGAAAAGCCTAATCACGCTAAGTCAATTGACTTCTTCTGGAGCAAGAGAGCATGCAAGCTCCAAAGCAGATGACCTGCTGTCTGTTGCACTCCTGCAACCTCCTTTATATCTGTCTAATCTTGTTTCTGTGGTTTTAATCATCTAGCCTTTTGACTATGATATGACTCTAGTCGACAAGGACAGGCACAGTTGTTTATACTCCATTATACAACCATTATGAAATGAAAAAATTTAATATGCCTTAATAAAATCGGAATGATACAAGAGTGCAATCTATATGATAATTTATATTGTGTTGAACAAGATGAACAACCCTGGTAGACTCTTTAGGAGCATTTATTTAAATAGGTAAATTAAGAATAATCAATTGACTTGAAAGCAAGAGAAAGAGTGCAGCACACCAGGAGTGATATGGTTATATTCAAGGGGAAACAATTGCAAAAGTAAAAAAAATTATCATTACATAAAATAAAATAAAATAAAATAATAATAATATTTTGTTCAACACTTGTGTGGATTCATGTCACCCTTAAGACATGTGCTGTTAAATTTTGAAATGCTGGACTTTTTGGCTTTTAGTCACATGTTATTTCAGACTAGTGAAAGACTAGACGAGTTTACTGCACTTATTTTGCTTACTACACTTTATTTGCTTCTGTAGAGGTCAATTACAACGCATTTTCAGAAGCACTGACATTAATCAAACTTTCCAGTTTTGTTCATTTGTCATTTGCCTGATGTTATACAATATTTTATTCCTAAAAATATGATGGAATTGAAATATGAAAATGGCTTTCTGATTTATGGAGTGTGGAGTGATAAAAAGATGTATCCAAAATACCCTTTGTAAAAAAGTTTGATCCTAATATGTCAACAAAATGAAACAAGAATTTTGAACCTGTCTTTCTGTCCAGATTTCTGTTCTGGAAATGTATGCAAATTAGTGTATATTTACATAGAAAATGTGCATATTTAAACATTCCAGAAAACATTTAATAAAAATATATATATATATATATATATATATTGAAAATGTTAATATTTTGATATTTTTGTTAGCCTGTTTATTTATTTATTTTTGTTTTTTTAACCTTATATTCACCTGGGGTGTCTTGCCTCAAAGAAATTTACTATATTAATCATAGGTTTTGCAAAATGTGGTTGTTATATTAATATAATAAATATAAATGTGGTTATAAATGTGGTTGTTATATTTCTTGTATAAATATCCTATAAGAAAGAGTGTGTGAGAGAGAGAGAAAGAAAGAAAGAAAGAAAGAAAGAAAGTACTATAGTAGCTATTGTAGATCGCTGGAAACTATGATTACTATGGTAGCTGTTTTTAAAGCGTTTGTACTTTTTAAGGAAGGTTATTTTAAATCTTTTTTAACATAATATTTATTGGACTTGTCTGTGAATTTAAACAACTTCACATAATAGTTAAATCATTTGTTAATGTTAAACCATTTGTTCCGTGTATTATACTGATAGTATGGAAAACATTAATATTAGTCTATTCATATGTAGAATGTCCATAGAGACCAGCGAGCCGTAAAGTGTTTCGGGTTGTCGTGAAGTGTGGTAAACGGCTCTGTGTCAAAACACGGAACTGGCGCGATCATTTGAAACACTCCAGGCGTTTGTTTGTACTTCCACTTTAATGAGCTCTGTTTTCTATTTTCCCGTTTTAACCCTCTGGTGAAAATATGCTGTCAGGTGCGATCAGAATGGTGATTTAATAATATTGCAGATTTTCACTTTGCATAAACCGTAAGTTCAGCGGTATCCAAGGACGCGCTGCAGGTCAGGCACAGTGACACACACACATCGCACTTTATTTCAACTAGCAGTTGTTTTTAGTTTATTAAAACACTTGTATTAGTGAGCTGTTTTGTTATTATCTTATTAGGCATTTATTAATGCTTTATTGTTGCAGTTGGTCACACGATTTTAATGTGTTTTAGTGTATTTTATATCGGACTGTTGTATTGAGTTTCTGTTTATTGAGGTTTAATACAGTGTCCATAGAGACTGTTTGATTAATTCATAGACTCACTTGATCTGATTCAACTCCATCTACTTGTTAATCGTGTTATCTGTCTGTCTGTCTGTCTAATTAATTTTGGACTAAACAATGATATAAATGAACTAATTTCTGTTAGGATCTCAATGGACTCGAAAGACAATGAACGTGTTTTACTCCTCGAGGAAGAGGTGAGGAGTTTGTCTGGGGAACTCGCTCAGTGCCAGGTATATTAAACCATTTATTATTATTATTGTTGTTGTTGTTTTTATTATTTTTATTTATTTATTTTTGTCAAATTAATATTTCCTTTGTCAATTCTTCTCTGTCTCAGGATATAGTGACAATGGTTTTAAAGCATTTTTCCACTACTGCAACAATATACCAATATTCTAAGATAGTCATATCAGAAGCCCATATAATTTTTCTTCCTTGTAATTTTATTTCTTTATTTTTTAATATGTATATATATTTTTTTTTCTTTTCTCTTTTTTTCTTGTTTTTTATTTTATTTTTTTGTGCAGTTGCCATGCTAAGACAACCCAACTTATATGGTCTCACTGAACTGAACACTAACCTCATGTGACTTAAGAATCCTGCATATTGTTAAAGCCCCACCAGGTGGTGCCTAAAAACAAATACCTGCACTGTCAACAGTGTCTCAAACTCAAACTATCATTATAAATAGATTGACACACATTACTAATATATTATCATTTTTGAGCATATAGTTTACTTACAGACTTCCTTTACACTGATGCTGATAACTACTAATTGAGAAGAGCCATCAACAATTACTCAGTGGGTATTCTTTACTTACTATACAACAATAAAAGGCTTACTCTGACCTACAATAGGACTACATCATCAGTGGATGTCGACTGACTCTGTCTAGCTTCTTTTCACTTGCCTGCGGTTCACAATTGATTTTTCTCCATTTCACTTCTAATGACAAGTATGTATGTATAAAGAATCACATATAATTTATGTAAAAGGCACTGTGCCCATCCATCGACTGCCATTAACTGCAAAATGTTTCTAGTGGACCTGAGAATTATCAGGGAGGCTGTTTTACTTTATTAATATTTGTATAAATAGCAACATTCAATGAGTGCACTCATCCAGTGGGCATTCATGGTCTGCTGTATAGATAAATAATTCATCAATACGACTGCCTTTCAACATATCAAACACCTACCATTCCATGAGAAAATCCCTGTAATGCGCAGGAGTTGCTCAATCTTCTGATGTAGTGAGCTTAAGCACTTGTGAAGAGACCACCTATTTGATGGAGGACTTTTCTTAATTTGTCATTAAACACAATGAAGGCTAGGAATTGTGAGATCTCTATTTCTATTCATTTGCTCAGTCTCTCTCTCGCACACACTACTTTGTATGTTTAGCCTATGGTCTATCAAGGTCTGCCTGCACCATTTAGTAAATAATTAATTAGACACTTTTGAATAGGGTTTAAAATTCATGTACTAATTGGACACCAGCAGATTCTGCAGGGATTTATGACTTTAATCTTATAATGATGTGGACATAATTTAACAGATAATTTTATATTAAGTTGATCTGGTATAATTCTGTTTTTTTTATTAATGTCAGAAAATGATGTCTCTCATTAAATGTAATGTAGCTTAAAAATCTTTGAAAGCCATTTTTTTTCTCCCAAAGACACTTTGAATTGTAAGTGTGTCTTACACGGCTCTCTGCCGCCGCTTTCTTCTTTAGGCAACTAGTGAGTTCAGATTTACCTTTTTTTTTTTTTTTTTTGCTTTCCTCTGTTTCTGTGTGACTTTATGAATAGGATTACTCTGATTTAATTTCTTTTCTTTTTTTTCATTTGTTAAAACAATAATGTTTCATTCATTTGTTTGATCTTCAGTTTCAGTACATCCTGATATCATTTACTGTGAAATCATCTATCTATCTATCTATCTATCTATCTATCTATCTATCTATCTATCTATCTATCGATCTACATTAATAAGTGAAATGTAATGTCAAACTGCTTGGTGTTTTCTTTGCAAGACTATCATTATTATAATGAGGCTGTTTCTTCATTTCTGACTTCTGTCATTGAGCCATCTGTGCTGCTCATAAAAACAGTTGGCTGGAAATTACTTATTTGGAAGCTACTTTTTAAAATTGTGAGCATCGGCAACAAGATAATTTTGTTTTTCTTGTATTTGCTTCAAATAGACAGACAAGGAGTTTGTGTGGTCGCTTTGGAAGAGACTTCAAGTGGCCAGTCCAGACCTCACCCAGGCAGTGAGTCTTGTAATGGAAAGGTGAGTCACATTGTAAAGTCACCTGTTTTTTGTTTTTTTGGGTTTTTTTTTTTTAACGATAGCAAATCCTCTGCACCTATTTTCTCAGTCCCTTTCTTCTATTGAATCATTATGCTTTTACGTTTCAGACTTGAAATAAATGCTTTTTCTGCCACATGAAATCCCTGATTTGCGAGCACGGTTCTGCAGGGGTGTGTGTTGGGTGGCTGCGCTGTTGAACGCAGTTATGAGAGAACCCGAGAGCAGATGATGATCTAAACCCTCTTATCCTCCACACAGACTCCCTCCCTCTCTTCTCGTCTAAATGCTGAAAAAACTCCTCTTTGAGGGATATATACTAGATTTAACATGACTTATGACCCTCAAAGAGGGTGTGGGGAGCTACAAAAGTGGCATGGGAACGTGTTGTGGGGAAAAAAGAGATCAAATTCGCAATGCTGAACGATTGCCATTGTCGTGCCTTTTAAAAGTTGATGATAAGAGGTGTAGATAAAGCAATATTTCACACTTGGGAGAAAATTGAGGCCACTGGCATGGCTTGGCAATGGCTGTGTATTTATTTGGATTCATATTAAATCATTCTTTCCACCACCTGATGAAAGGTCAGAGATTTGGAGCATTTTTTTTTGTGACCAAAAGCTTGAGCTTAAGCAAATGTGTTCCTCGACTCTAGAAGCGATGATAAATAAAAGAGCACCAGCCAGGCTACGCTCTCCCATATCCCTCACGAGCTTCTTCCTCAGGCAGAGGCAACAAACCGAGCTGCTCCTCAAAGAACTGGCAACATGCACCTGAGGGCGTGTGCATATATCAGCGTTGTGCCACACGGGAGATTGACATGATAATTGTGCTGACTCTGTGAAGCACACAGGCTACTGGGAATTCTGGCCGGTCTGGTAGCGAGCGAACACTTGGCTTGGGATATGGTTAACATCACCAAGCTTCAAGGCAGTGGTGTTCTCTGAGGAGAGCCGTATCATGTCAGATGTCCTCAGGGAGAGATAGAATGAGAAAGGGTGGAAGAGATTGAAAAAGTGAACCAGGGAAAGGAGGATCCCAGGTGAGTGGCGGCTGTTCAAACAAACTCGCCCCAATTGTGATTCTTTTGTCTTTTCCCCCCAAACACCCACTAAAGAGGGTTAGATCCTGAAAGGAAAGGAGTGTTTGTGTTTCCCCAGTGAGTAGTGTTCCTGTTTTGATATCCTGATAATTACTGATACCTGGAGACTGGAGTTATATCCCATCATTCCCTGTTGACCCTCTGCGGTATAAGCTCAGAGAATGCGCTGAGTGGTTGAAAGGCAATTTTGCCTGTTTCTTCTCCCACAGCATCCAGTCTATCCTGCAGTGTTTTATCTCCTAACCGAGCATCACTGTTGCATCATCCTAAATAGATTTTCAAATGTGAATGGCTGCAGTGTTCACTGAGGCCAGTGGATCGGTTCGCCCTCTTCTGTGTTCTGTATTCTGTTACTGTGACAGCCTGCACCTTTAATTTTGCTCTTTTGTTCAATCTGTGCTGTACTAGAGAAAAGCAGAAAGCTGAGAACAAGGACAGGAAAGTTCTGGAGATCCTTCAAGCAAAAGACTACAGAATCCAAGAGCTGGAGCAGGTACTGTGAGAGCTTTACACAACTTAAACTACACCCCAGCCACAGGTGTACAGACATGCATGTGGTCTCAGAAACCTTCGTCTCTCCTTTTTTAATGAGCATCTCTGACTGCTTGATAGATCTGCTTGGATGACAGCTAATGATGAAGCCGTGTTGTTAATTCACCTTTAATCATGCCCCTTAATGAAACATCTGTCAGTCGGCTTCATTATGTACTCCGTCTCTTCACCAGCAGCGAGTCGGTCAAATATGTCCACGCATCACGCATACTCTTCATTTGTGTAAATAAGATTAGCCACGGCTTGATAACCCATATCGCAGGGGTCTCCAACCTTTTTTATAGCATGGACCAGTTTTCGTTTTGACAATATTCTCGCTGCAAGGAGGGGAGGGTGGGAGGGGTTCTTGGGAGGATCAAAACAAAAAATTAAATTGATGTGAAATCCTCTAATAACGTCTCTATTTCAACTGCATGCAACAACAAACTAAAACAAAATATTACAACTCGCCATAATAATCAATGGGAGCACTGGGTTTGTTTCCCTGCAATAAAACGATCCCAGCGAAGAGGGATCGTGACCGTGAGACTCGAAGTGTGTTGCAGATGGCCAGTCTGCTTGGAAAAGGAAGTAAACACTTCAGAGCTTTCACAACTATCTATTCCGTCTTTGTTTAATCTAGAAGCCTGCAAGGGAGGTTGTCTGAAACGTTTTTCAGACTGCTGTCATTTGTCATCTCAATGAGCACTCTTCACGCACTGGCATGGATGATTTGCGGGGCACGTTTTCAAATGGGTCATGGACCCATTCCTTATCAGTTCTTGGATCACTTGCATTTGGGAAGTAGCGCTCAGACTCAGCTGACAGCAAAGCTATGTGATCACAGATCAGCTGGGAGAGAGAAGGCCCAAGTTTTCTTTCCCCAAAGGGGACAATGTTGGCAGTATTGGAAACATGTAGAATGTGCCCTTTGGCACTCGCTGTCCCCACAGTTGCAACTTGGCTTTGAATGCAGACACTTTGTTCAGTTGTCACTCTCCCATGCAGTGACAAATTAATTATATACAAAATTAATTATATATTGTACATAAACCAATACTATTGCATTGTTGTCAACATTGGTCAATTCATCAGCCTGCAGTGCATACCCTGACGACTCATTAGCCCTTTCTAACAATTGCTCTTCGATATCATCAGTTTTTTAGCTGAAAGCGGAATCTGGCCTAACTTGTTAGCTGCAGCTTCACCAAACATTTCATGGCAAATGTCTTTGGCAGCTAGCAAAAACAGTTCTTCCCAGATGGTGAAGGGCTTCTTAGCTTTAGCTGTACGGTCAGCCACCAAGTATGATGCTCTCAGTTCAGCCACACTTATAGATGTGGTTGCTTTTAACAGATGCTGTTGCTCCATTTGTTAAAATTTTTTTGCTGTTCAAAATAATCCAACGGTTTGTATCTCAATGCTGGGTGTTTAGTTTCAAGATGCTGTAGCAGTTTTGAGAGCATCATTGACTCATTAGCTAATTTTTCTCCACAAATTATACACATGGGATTTGGAGCATATGAATTTCCAGAAAAGACAAAACCGGATTTTAGAGACGAATAATCATATTTTCGGTTAAAGGCGGCTTTATTTTTCTCCTTTTTCTTGCCAGCGGCTGTTTCTTCATTGAAATAGTTATCATTTGTTCTTTTCTTACCTCCTTCACTAAAGAAACTTTCGAGAGATGTTTGTTTCCCACACATGTTAATATTAGCTGAACCTTAAAGTGTGGAACCAACGTTTTTCTGAAATCGCGCCCTATATAAATTTGGATGTTGGCTCTTAAAGGGGAAACACACAATAAATAATACAGTGGGATTGCATATAGCCTATAGAGTCATCTTGCGTTATTGCGGCCCGGTATCAACTCTTTCACGGCCCGATACTGGGTCGCAACCCGGGGGTTGGGGACCTCTGCCATAGTGGACCAAACTGGAACTTACTAGACACCACGCCATGGCTTTGACATCATGACAGCATTACTAATGGAGGGCCAGTGTGTTTATTTTCATAGCAGCAATTATGTTTAGTGTCAGCACCGTAGATATAAACACCTAGATGGCACATTAGCAACTATTTCTAATTACAGTGATACGTCTGCATGTCTGCCATATTGGAAAGGTCAAGATCTGCTTGTAATTGCAAGGAAGTGAATGTCAGACAGATGACAGGTGTGCTTTGCAACAGGCTGTAACAGTCCCTTCTTACCGATTTTCACAGGATTTGGTTTGTCATAAATGTCAAATGGTTCTGCATATTGTTGACGATGTTACATTCAGAAGGAAAGAGTATTGGTAAAGTGCTCTCCATCAATGATCTGGAACAACAGTCTGATTGCTTGAACCTTTTAATGAAATAAAGTTGTAAACCATAAATGAACCTAACAATTGAAAAACAATCAAACATATTATTTTGTATATAGAAAATTTGCATAAAAACAGTGTCATAGTTTCCCACAGTATTTTGTGAGACTGTGGTGGGTGGACCTTAGACCCTCTGTCTAGGGATAAACCAAAGCATTTAAATATAATAATAATAATAATAATAATAAATGGCACAAAACACAACCTTTAATGCTATTATGAGAAATTTTTAAATGTAAAATGTTCAGTTCAGGCTGGCTGCACAGATTTGGGTAACAGGTTTCCTAGAAAAACATTGATTGTTTGTAACATTGTGATTGTGATTTACTCTCCAAACCATAAACTATACTTATAGCAATATAATAGCAAGAGTGTTGATCAGAATGGTTTAGTTACAACAGCTAAACTGCAAGTGTGATATTGCTTTTATACAACAATTCTGTAAACAAGATATTAATACTGTCTTATGTTTCTGCCTTAGCATCAATCTTTAAATGTTGCCAAGCAACAAACAGACTAGAACAGAGCATGTGAGTGGACCTGAGTAACAAAGAAAATTCCCGCTCACCACTCACTTGGGAGAGAAACCCCGATCTGGATTATCCTGAAGCAATAGAAAACACTGTGACTTCACACAAGTCTGAAAAAAAGTTAATACGGAGTTAAAAATAACTCTACTTATGCTGCTTACATACTCAAGTCGGGAATGCCACAAAAAATAGAAGCAGAGTGATGCAAACATTGAATCATTCTAGTGCTATTGTACTCCAAATATGCACTAAAACACTAAAAATATGGCACACCACCAATCAAATTACAGGGATTTGTTAATCACATTCAGTCATGTTATGGCTGTGAAAAAGGACCATAGCGTTCTTGGTCGGGCACGTACTTATTGATGCATCAGTATCACACACATAAATTTATTAATCTGATAGTATTTATAAGTGTATAAAAATATTACGAACTATTTATGATAGACTGTGGATTGTATATACACTAGGTTAAATTACCTGCAGTATATTAGCATTATATAAGTCATAAATATGAAATGTTTGAATGTTTGTATGAAATGATTGTTCCAAGATGGCAGACGTGTTGACATATCCAGAGCAACCGAATACTGATTCTGTGTATTGATATGTCTGGTCAGCAATTCCTCATTATAGTGTATTTTTACACACAAATGTCCTTTGCTTCAGAGTCAGAGCCAATTGTGCACATTTTGAAGTTGAAGTTTTAGCATGAAATATTTTTAATAGATAAAAAATTAAGTTTCAGTTTTGAACGAGTCTATTCTTCTGTCAGGTTCTATTCTTCGAGTCTATTCGTCCTGTTAGTGGAATATGGCCATTGTGCCCTGTTTGAGGAACTCATTAATAATCAGAATTCTGGGTACCACTCAAAACCACTGGCATTCGTCTCATCCAAATTTTGTGCCAAACGAACCCAAATGTGATTAATTGCTTTTTCCTTCCTTGGCCGTGTGATGGTCTGCTGAATCCTCATCTCATCTCTGCATTTCCACACTAACTTTGACCAGCTTTCCTCTCACCCCACCCCCTTCCATTACCCCTCTTCTTCCATTTTTGTAACATAATTAGCTTTCATTTTTGAACTGCACTGGGGATTTCTAATGCTAATCTCTCTGTCCTAGACCTCTTAACTTCTTTAAACCTCTTTTCCTACCAATTGAGAAGTACTAGGGTTAAAACAGTGCTTGCCTACCTCATTATCAACATTTTGAATTGAGCTTCACTTGTGCTATAAATCTCTATTAAAACCTGCATTTGCATGGTGCACAGACTGAACATAAGTTGTCTATCTAGAAAGATTCAAGTGATTTCCCCAAACATGGCAATTAATTGCCTCCCACAGCTCAGGGTTATTTTTTGAGATATCAGCGTCGAGTCGACACAACCCGGTCGAAGTGTGTGTTAGCAATAGGAACCTTGATGCTTTGATAAGTTCATTGTAAAGACATTGTAAAAGTATCAAGCCGTTTAATCCAAGTCTTCTGAAGAGACACATTCACTTTATATGATAAACAGATTTAATTTAGGCCTTTATTTAGATATAAACATTGGTCAATGTGCATACGTAGAACTCATCAAATATGGTAAAGAGAAGCTCAACCATGCTTACTTGACATGCGATTTACAAACTTTTTGAAAATTTGGTGCAATGCTGTTTCAATCAAAAAGCTCTCAAAATATCTTTCTTTGTGTTTCAAAGATAAATGAAGGTCTTATGGGTTTGGAATGACTGAACTTTTGTTTTGGGTGAACTTTAAGTCTGGGATACTCTTCATTTTTCAGTCTGCTTTTGCATTTCATGCATGGTTGAGTGTTCTAGTTCTGAGTATTGTCAGTGAACTTGTGTGGACACATTCAACACATGGGCACTAACGACTGTTTTGTGATACTAATTCATCTCCTGATGTGAATTTTGTACCAAGTTTTCATTTACCCAAAAATACTGTAACTGAAAATAAAGTTTTGTAATTAAATTTGGGTAATTAAATGGGTCATTGTGTTCTCCGAAAGTAAACGTTTTTGGCAACAAGCCACCTCTCAATGTTTCAGCCAAACAAATTTTTCATATTGCTGCTCTATCATCGTTTTTAGACACAGTGAAGTGCATCCACACTTCTGACGTGTTTACCTATAGTAGCTTATCCACACTGTTACGCGCTATCACACAATCTGCTCATACGGAATTGATAGAAACACTTCTCATTGGAGAAGCGCTAATTAAACAACAATGATTTTGGCCTTTCAATATTATTTCTTCAGAAACTATTTACAGTGTAGCATGCAACAACTGAATCATTCTTTTAGCTTTATCATGTCCTGTTGAAACATCATAGTACAGCACCGCTAATTCCCGTGTCCCACATTTAGCAATACAGGACGAAACGCCTGTGACATGCTTTCCCATCTCCGTATCACGCAACAGCTGACCCCATTACAGAAACTATTAATGAAACCTAACTCTCAGTCCTGTAAACACTCATACCCAGATTGCTTGTGACTAACGGCTGTCTCTCACGATCACTCGTGTGGCTCTTTAAACAGAAAGTGACGGCACAAGAGCAGGAGATAAACAACCGAGTCCAGCAGTTGCGTGGCAGTGAGGAGGAGTGCGGTCTAATGAAGAAAGAACTGGCAGCTCTGCAGCACAGACTGGGGAATAAGAGTCGACAACTTAAGGTTTGGACAAATTTCCACTGGCACCATTTTTAAAGCGCTGCCTCTGTGCCTGTGACACCAGGAAGAGAGGGAGGGAAAAAAAACTGACAAGCCCCTGGAGGCAATTGCCTAAGGCCTCAAAATCCCAGGTCGGGGGCAGGGGGGGCAGGGCCGGCGGGGGTAGCGACAGCGTAGCTCGGAAAAGCAGCAAACTTTCTCAATAAATACTTAATGATGGCCGAGCAGAGGAAAGAGTGTGTATGTGATGTGGCTTCTCCTTAATTACCTTCTGATGGGACTGGCATGATTAATTGATAAAGTGAAGATCTGGGGAGGATGTGTCTTTTCAGGGTCTCTCTTAGCAAAGGGAGGGAAGGATAGTGCGGGCAAAAAAGAAAGGAGCGAGAGATCAGCATCAAAGGCAGGCTGGCAGGACTAATGGGCCTGTAGTGGAGCTATTCTCATTAGAGCTGTCATTAGAGCTAAAGATGGCCCCTGCGCCAGGCTACCTGCGTGGGCTTCGGCTTGCCCTGCCAACGCAGGTAAGCTCCGAACTTCCCTCTCCGGCCCTGCCCGCTCTGCCGCCCTTTCATCCCAATGCTGCGACCGTCTCTCGCTCTCTTTTCCCCGGCAGGAAGCGAGGAGGCAGGCGCAGGAGTGTGAGGAGGAGGGCAGGCGTGCCCTACAGGAAGCCAGGCAACAATTAGATGCTCAGCACTCAGCCTCTCAGGCAGAGCTGGAGAGATTGCGGGACCAAGAGGCCGTCAGCAGTTCCAGAGTCAAGGTAAGGTTCCCCGCTTCGCACCCTGTTCTCTTTTTTTCTTCTTTTCTGCCGCTTTCTAAGCGGGTTCATGTAAATGAACTTGTCTCACAATGCGCAAATGTTAAATATTGATAGATATGTTCAGGGGGGGGCGAAATAATGACTTGGTGGGTTAACATGGTGGGCCCAATTTTTCTTTTCCCCACTCAACAGCGGGAGTGTACCCTGTGCAACGTGACCAGAGCTGTTTTACATGTGGCCCCGAATCAGTCCTGCCTGCTGTCGCGGTGCTTAGCGACTTGGGTTATAATGACCTACTACAGACGGAGCAGGAGCTGTTGTTAGCATGTTCCATAGAGCCTCGTTCAGCATTTGTGTATGTTTAATAGGGCTTGTGTCCTCTTGGGTTGAGTGTCACTCAAGCACCTGTGTGATTACCTGCTTTACATACAGATTTGTGTTCATTACTCTCCATGGGGAAGGGCAGAGGCAGGTCTGTGTGGACCTTAAACTCTAACTAGTCCAATTAAATTAGACTGTAGTGGTGCTCGGACTGTGTCCCCTTTCCTCCTGCGCTCTCTGTCTCTCTCAGTGCCCCTGTCAGCACTGGCTAGTTTTTAATGAGGGCTGGCCCGTGCTCTCCCTGGCCTGAGCGTTTGATGCTCGGCATCTGTTTGCTTCTCATTATCTCCATCAGCTCCTGTGATATGCTGCTGATAGGCTTCCCGCTTTAGTTGCTCATCTTTTACTTTCCTTCCGTTGTCTTTCTTTGTTCCTTTTTGCTGTGGTCAAGTTCTCTGTGAGGTGGTTTGTTGTCAAACGAGTGTCCATGATAAAAAAATAAATAAAAATCTAGTTTAAAACACATTTTTTGCTTTTTTTAAATGTACTCTTTGTATACATGTTGGATATTTTATAGCATTTTTAATAAAAAAATGTATATTTATCATTTAAAAGTGACCACATTTTCTCCTTGCACCTTTCTTTTTATTTGTTTATTCATTTAAAAATATATATATCTTGAATTGTTTATTTATGAAAATGAAATGTTGCTCTGTTATCATTTCCCCCCCCCCCCATTCCTGCTAGGGGGTGTGATATTGATAAAATAGATTGTTGATGATGATAATTAGATCATATTTTGGTGACTGTGTTTTTGTGCTGGTGCCTTGGCTGATTTAGGCCTGTCATGGACAGCTGACTCCCAAAGCTGTTCATAATTGTCATAATTATGCGGTGCACTGGTTAGCACACAGCAGTGACAGAAATAAACTCTTTATTATGAGGCAGTATTTACCTCCTTAAATTGATTTCCAGGGGCATTTTACTTATATAAGAGCAATTTCAAACCTTATTAGATGTATGCTTCATCATTGTCGAATTCTTACATTTAATCAATAAATGCAATTACAATAATAAGACACTATGGGGTCTTACCAATCAAATTAAATAAGTATCAACAAAATCAATTTTTGCACTGTAGAAGTGGCACAGATGCCGCATCTAAAGCAGCATTTCAATGTGTTAACACTGCAATTACTGTACAACTGCATAAATAACACTATGGGATTAATGTTTTAAAAATAATATTTTGAATATTGAAATATGAAATTATTTTACTAATGAATCTTAATGATTGAGTCATTTAATCAACAGATTTGGTTAAATGGCTGATTTATTAAGAAACAAAGCAGATGACTGTATTTATGAATGGATCGTGGAATCATTAATTGGTTCAAAAATGCTTATTCATTCAGAAATGAAACACCATTGTGGGTTGGTCAGAGATGCACAATAGTTCCATTGTGGCTTTGTTTGGAACTATTTTTTTTGCCAAAATAAGTAAAAACTGACAATATTGACAATGCTCTGTCTAAAGTGTAACTCACATTACCATATACCACATAACTCATATATTTACTGAACTGTTGAATAAATTCTATTCACATTTGCAACTGTGGTGATATTTGAGAACTACGCTTACCTATAGCATATAGAAATATAAGAGAAAAACTTATACAGGGCCATTTTTTGCCCCAATTTATTGAATTTTGGGAGCATTCTAACTACGTCATGCAGAAAGTGTGCATTCGCAGGACGTGTTTTTGTTTGTTTTTTACATACATACACATTTCACAAACACCCATAATTTCTGCATATTTCCTACATCTTTGTCAAAACACATGACTTTGTCAGTCACACCTCAAGATTTTGATGCAGTGGACAAAAAGCTTTTAAATAAGCAGTGAAGGAGTTTTGTTATTATTAAGATACAATAATGAAAGATTATGCCCTTTGTTCTTCAAAATTAATTTTATTTTAGAAGTCACAGAAAGATACAGGAACTGCCTGTACAGTACAGTATGTACGAATTGCATTTTTAATGGATTTTTGAATAAATGAATAGATCTGGACCAAAAAAAAAAAAGTATTTCATGCCATTGAACCAGGTGTCAATTAACAATGAATTTCTCTTGCAGAATTTGGAAGAGGAACTATTCTCAAGCAGACAGGACGTGCTAGAGGCTCAGAGTCGCTCAACTGCTTTGTCCCTTCAGCTTTCCACTGTAGAACGGGAAGGAGCTGACAAAGAACAACAGCTCTGTCAAATCAAGTAAGCAGCACTTACACAGATCTGGCTGAGCTTTGATTAACCCTGACCATATGAGTTGACCGTGATGTGTGTGCATGTTCGTGTCCAGACGTGAGCTCCAGGACCTGCAGTGTCTGTACAGGCAGAGTGTGGAACATGCAGGAGAACAGGCCCAGCTCATTCAGCAGCTGGAGGGGCTTAACCTGGACACGCAAAGAGTCCTGCGCAGCCAAGAGGAGGCCCACACGGCAGACACCGTCTCCTACCAGAAGGTACAGGAGCGCATCTGTTGTGTGATCTTAGCGCCTGTCCTCACGAGTGAACACGTGCCCCTGGGGGGGTGAACTTGTGTTCCAGCAAGGACTTAACTGCATTAACCGAGCTTGTCCTTCACTGTCTGTTTCTGCTGTGACAGCTCCACAGCGAGCTGAGCGTGTCATACCAAGCCCTTTGGCACAGCCAGGAACAGCTCCGCCAGCGGGAAGCAGCCCTCAGCATGCAGCTCAGCCAGAGAGATCAGCAGATCCAAGAACTCCAGGCACAGCTGCAGAGTTTCACAGCCGCCGCGGGGCACTGTGAGGTGAGTCCGTGTGGGGAGCACCATGACAGATTTACATCATGCTCAATGCCCTTTGTATGCAAAGCAAGCTGAATGAGCACTTCAGCAAAACCACACACCGTTCATTTCCTTTTTCTCCTCTTAGTATAACCGCATCCATAATAAATGAAATGCCTTTCAGTAAGAGATGAATGGGAAGAGATGACCAGGAGTTTTTGTTCATTTTTGAAAGACTTCATGCTGTCTGACAACTCCAAAGCATTTGGCATTAACCCTGCCCGGACATTGCCACAACTCCTCTCAGCAGATCTAATAGGGATGTAATCAGTTATTGCATATGTATATATGGCGTGGATAAGATTTTATAAAAGAAAAGTCTTTTATGTCACCAAGGATACATTAATTTTACCCCCCAAAAAAACACTAAAAATAGTAAGAGTAAAAATAGTAATATTGAGAAATGTTATAGTTGAAATGTTATATGTTTTCTAAAAGTAATTTATTCCTGTGATGGCAAAGCTACATTTTCCACATTCATTACTCCAGTCTTCAGTGTCACATGATCTTTCAGAAATCCTAATATGTTGATTTAGTGATCAAGCAGCATTTCTTATCAATTTTCAAAACAGTCATTCCGCTTAGTATTTTTGTAAAGAAACAAACATTTTTTCAGGATTCTTTTATAATTATAAAGGTCAGAAGTACAGTGTTTATTTGAAATAGAAATCTCTTAGCCTATAACGTTATAAATCACTTTACTGTCCCTTTTGCTCATTTTAAGATTTAGTATTTCATTGTTTCCATTGCTCAGCTCCAGGTTTTTATTTTTATTTTGCCACAAAGCAACTCTAGAGATTCATGAACATATCTGTTTGTTAAAGCTGAATGTATCCATTCAAATCTTCTTTGTAGAAAATGCCCTAATGTGGAAATTATGTCATTTTGTTGCAGTCATGTAGATCGTTGCTGACAATTTAGCTTGAGGAGTAGCAAATAGTTAGTAAGTACAACCATTGCAAGGTTTCCACAGTAGGTCCGTCTCAAATCTGTGGTGTTGTAGGTTTAGCCAGATATGCGTTCTGTGTGTTTGTACATGTGTGCATCACAGTAAGTCGGCACATCACATGGTTTTGGGTATGCACAATAATCCATGCATGCTTTATGCAGAGTTCCAATGCATTGCTTTGAATATGAAATTGTGTTTACCGAACACATGTAGCAGCTGCCTTGCTGTTTTGTTTCTTAACAGTTTTACCTACAGACATCAAAGTGATCTGATCAGTTATCCCAAGGTGTAACACAGTCAAGAGGGCTTTCCATTTCCCTGCTATAATTGCACTGACTGGGATGTGTATTCTAGTGTAATCTGAAATTCTGTATCAGCTTCTTCCTGAACACCTGTTAAATTCTAATGCACTGGTTGTTAGAGCTTTATTTTAATTTTAAATGTTAGGAATGATCAAAGTGCTGATCAGCAGAGGGAGCTGAGCAAGACCAGACTCTCATTTGAATAAGAGAGGAGTGATGGAGCAAGGAAAGTCCAAGAGGAACAAAAAAGAAGCCCATTGTGTGGCTAGTTGGG
Source organism: Onychostoma macrolepis (assembly GCF_012432095.1). NCBI lineage: Eukaryota > Metazoa > Chordata > Actinopteri > Cypriniformes > Cyprinidae > Onychostoma > Onychostoma macrolepis. The sequence goes on from NC_081155.1 coordinate 29,286,264, forward strand.
ACTAAAGAAGAGCTCAAAGGCCAGTGCAGGCCGGAATCATGTTCTTCTGTAGTTAGAAAGATGGATGTGGCCTGTCCCATATAAATAATCAAAATTTTGATTCAGAGGGATTAAGCAAAATAAATTCATTTTTGTACATTTTATTACATTTATTTCAAAGATAGTCCACAGCTCTGTTTCTAAATGTATTTTTATAATATAATATAATATAAATGTACTTGATTTTTAAGTAAGAAATATTTCAGTTACACTTTATTTCGACAGTCCAGGCATTCTACAAGTAACTTTGCCATCATGTTACCTAATTTGCATTACTTTTATTCATTTAGCAGACACTTTTATCCATAGTCACTCAAACGATTTACTCAATACAACAAGCGATTTATCATAAAGAGGCAAATAACACACATGCTCATTATACAAAGTTTTTAAGAGACATGAAACTAGCACACATATGTAGGAAATTTGCCTGGGACAACAATGATGCAACTTACCAATCAGAATAAAGTTTTCAGTAAGTAAGGTGAGTAATAGAAGGTGTCATTGGATAATACCCTCTGTAGAATTCATGTAAAAGCAATAACAGTGCATTGTTTATTGTTTATTATAACTCTTGACTTTAATCATCACTTTTTTCCTTGGCAAATTTGTTTTGAAAACTACTGTAAAAAATTGCTGTGATTTTAATGGTAAAAGACTGTAAAATGCTAGACTAAAAACAAGTTAATTGGTTAAAAGTAAGTTCCTTTATTATATACGGTGAAAAACTGTATTGGACATTAAATGTAATTTTACGGTAATATACAGTTAAAAAAAATTAAATTTACATTCCCAGAATTCCCTGCGTTAAATTTCATATTTGATGTTTTGTCATTGAAATAACAGTGTTTCTTCGTAGTTTATTTTTAGGGTTTATGTTTTAATGTTATTCATTAAAGTTTTTATTGCATTATTTCAGTTTCATGCGTGTTAAGATGTGTTTACTGTTTGTGCGAATGAACAGTATGTGCACCTTCTATATATGTTAGTATTTTCCTTCTCAACTTGTGGAAAAACTGCTTGTGATGAGTTTTGGTTCATCATGTGACTTTCTCGTCACCACCTGCTTTCAGTTTCAGGATTTTAATAGGTTGGTATATTAACATTATATCAGTTAATTAAATAACTTTTTAAAATTTGCATAACCTAAAATGTTGCTACCAGATTTTTATTTTTTTTGACAGTGTAGAACAAGGGCCATATTTACTTATTAACTTATAATCTATTGGTTTGTGATCTGAGCATTGACTGTGGCTTTTCTTTATATTTCAAGTCATTGTTCTTTGGAAATAAATCCCAGCGATCTTACCAATTGCAGTTTTCCCCACTGTTTTTTTTTTTTTGCTTCGCTACATCTATATTTCCTTTTATCTTTCCATTTCTTCCGGCAGTCTGTCTCTGCGGTGACGTGACCCAGGTTGTCACTATGCTGTCTGTGTCGTTCTCTGATCTAAATCAAGCCTTAAGCCTTGTAGGTTCTTCTTTTCTAGTCAAAAGCCATTGAAAACCAAATCTAAAATTGGCCTCCCGAGGATTACACAGGAAGTGTTGCATCTTACAGTCTATTAGCAATGCATTTAACACTCTATGTGGCAGATCGGTGATGGCAAGAAGGTCTATTGCAGCTTTTGTTCAATTGTCTATGCACTTGGGCTATTATACCGAGTGACAAGGTTTTATTATGAATACTGTCAAAGAACTGTTAGAATCGCATTGCTGCTCACTTCTCAGAGTGATTGTTTGTTGCTCCTCTAGGATCTACATCTGGCAAATTGATTTTGTGGTGTGGATTGATTGGACATGCAGATTTTTATTAACCTGTTTCAAGTGAATTTATTGATTAATCCCAGAATTAATTAATTAATGCTGCTATTTTTTTTCTTTCTCTGTTTAGCCAGATTTTTATAGACAGCCAAAGACATTTAGGGGCCACTTAATCAGCTTTATCACCTATAGAAGTATTTATTTAATAGGTAGAATGTTATGAATTTAATTAAACTTTGAAATTGCGAGAAACCTCCCAAGTGATGAAATTTCAATGTCTCTCTCCCCATTTCTCCCTATTCCAGAGCCCAGACGCTCCTCTCAACATCTGCCTCTGCGTGTTATTAGTGTTAGTGAAAGCCGAGCTGTCAGATGTATAATTGAAGTGTCCGCTCCCTGCACACACGGCTTGTTATGTGGGGTCATGTTTAGATGAGTAGATGTGTTTCTTTTGATCACTATCTGACGCTCAAACCCTGAGCTTCCAGCATACTGAGAGGCTGCCGATGTGTTTGGCTTTAAATCTTTAGGAGGCAGTGCCTCCATCACTGTGGGCTGCCTCACCAGTTTGTTTCACTCAACTTGTTTAGATAACATTAGCCTATTGTACTTCCACAGCAAGCACTTCCTAAACTTTTCAGAGGCCACTCTTTGTGTCTTTAACAGTTGTTCAGCACCTCCACCTGCTGCTGGCTGTTAGCATGTAATGACCAAATGCAAATGAACACTTTCACTTTGAATGTCAGAAAATATTTAAATTTGATTTGCATAATAAACAGTTATTAGTGGTGCTTATTTTGATCATTGAGCCCATATGTTTGAACAAAGAGTACATATATGTACATATACAACAATATTACTCTGAAATCATCTGAACAATTATCTGTTTTTGTTAGTAAGGTAGGCTATTGTATTGTATAGGCTCCCCCTTTCTATCTTTTACCGTGTCCTAACCAGTCATGACGTGACTCCTCGATGCGATAAATGGTATTTTTTCCACATTAATCAAACTGTGTTGTGACCAGCTGACAGCTGACCAGCCGACAGCTCAGGTACTGAATGTGTTTTGTATGATTTTAAAATGGTTTAATTTGATTTGGCGAGTTGTCCTTTTATTAAAACTTGACTGTCTGTGGAGTAAAAAGGCAGGATTTAACTAAAGTAGCGTAACTAGAGAAAACAGAGTAAAAGGGCTGTGGTGTTCCCTTTGTCTAAAAGGGTAGGAAAACTTCAACACCCATAATGTACTGGGCATGTTTCCAAATGTATGTGGGGATACAAAAACAGATAATCTGCAGTTTTAATATAAGCCTAGAGATGTCAAAAGTCAGCCAGATGATGTGATTTTTGCTGTCAAATAGACGGGAAGATCTGGGTGCAGGAAACATTTGAGAATGAGAATACATTGCTCATTTATGTACAGGCCTTCTACTAACATTGAAACAATACAAAGCTAGTTTTGACTTTTTGACAGCCTTGGGAGACATTTACGTCAGATCTTGAAAATAACTCTGAACTCTATATAAACGTGTACTCCATGACAAAGATTGTATAAGTCGTTGATTATCTTATCACAGTGGTTGGGATATGTTGTTATGCTAAAAAAATAAAAGGAAAAGGAAAGTTCAGGTAAAGTTTTAGATAATGTTAAAATAAATAAATAACATTGTTACATTATGAAATATAAAGTGACACTGTGACAGTTGCAGTTGCAAGATACAAAGTCACATTTTATTTATTTTTACTCTTAGTTGGAAAGTGGCTTCTGTACCTGCGGGATAATTATTACTGGTGAAATTAAGCTGTTTGGTGACAAAACAGTGCTGCAAATACATTGCTAAATCTAGAATATCCAGAAAAATGCCTATTGCTCAATGATCTTGCATTAAGGTTGTCATAGTCATATGACTCATGCAATAATAATAATACATTTTAATTTCAAATATATTACCATCTAATGTAATAATAATAAATGATAATGGAAAAGCTGCTGACTACAAGTAACAAAATTGTAGAAAAAATGTATTTGCCAGTGAAACTCGTGTATCATGCATGGAAAAAAGACATTTTCTTGCACACAAAAAAAAAAAACACTGCTAGGGAATACAGCTTTATCAAGTCCTTTCATAATTTCATATATCATTATCCATCTTGTTCTTTTGGCAGCGGTCAGTTGAGTGGAACTCTAAGGCACTCTTAGATGTTTGAGTTGTATATTATAAGAAAAATACTATGACCTTTCAGTTGATTAACATACAGAATTGAATCATGGCTTGTATATTGATATTTCTTCAAAGCATTATGAAATATGAAAACAGCTGTATTAGCAAGAACGCCGTCAAATTAATCCAGCCACTGGCTGTCCTAAAACATTTTGTTGGATGCTGGTGAGTTTGTTTTGCATGTTTTCTACTATAATGATATGACCTCTTGTGCTCAAGTGCTTTCATCAGATGAGCAGCGTGTGTACTGAGACTCATTAATAAACCCCAGCCATGTGTTAAAGGCCCAACCGGTCACTTATTCACTCACATACAGTCCCCGTCCATCTGCAGGGGCTCTGATCACCAGTTAAAAACACAGGCCTGCTCGCACGCGACCCTGACCCGAGAGCCACTCACGTCTGTGTTCAGACAAACACGCAGCCATGCAGAGACGCCTCTGTGTTTACACCTCCATCACGCTCATGCTAGTGCAGGGAACACTTTGCGTCACACACACACACACACACACACATTACAGCAGCTCTGGCCCAGAGTGAAGCCCTCGTCTGCTGGCTTCATACAGTCAGGGGCCTGATTATAGCTGTTTTGTAATTAACAGTGATCAGATTTGTTTTGTGGCAGAAATGGTACATGTGTAGAACAGTCTAATTCAGATGCAGCTTGCAGCTTTGCCAGCAGACGGGTCACGGGCCTTGGGGAGAGCAATCACGAGCCCCTCCATATGTTCCCTCTGCTTCTACACTGAGACCACCAGTGCCAGCAAAACTCCCAGAACAACCTAATCGTGTTCTGTAATTACAGCACGCTGTTTTTTTCCCTCTCTCTCTTTCTCTCGCACACACTCACGCTCTTTCACACTCTTCCTTTTTCTCACCCTTTTATTCTCCTTCTTCACCCCTCATCTTCCCTGCTGGCTAGAAATGAGGGGAAAAGACTCAAACGCTCCCTCATCAGATCATTTGTAAATTGCTTTACGTGGCTGATGCCGAACTCTGTTGGTTTTCGACTGCTTGAAATTATAAATAATTGTAACAGATGCGCCAATGTGGCCGGCCTCCAACAAATGAGGCCCCAGATAATTTGGCCGACCCTTTTGGCAGGCCAATTTAATAAAATGTGAACAAAATCTACCTGCTAATAATTTATCATCCCCTCTCCCAATTGGTTAAACTTAATTACCCTGGCAGTTAACAAGGTCACGCCCAGATGCCAAGCCCGGCTGTAGTTTTGATAATGCAATCAGGAACCCGAAGGTGATGACAGCGCTGTTGTTCTTTCATTATCTTGCTCTCAGAGAAAACACAGGTGCCAAGGCCTACTTGTCTGCTGGCGGTAATTACCAGTCATCACAGCCTTCAAACTTGGTGCTGCAAACATGTCAGAAACACGGCTGAACTTTACACACTTTCTTAGAGTTGTCTCTCTGCGAAGAAAGGGAAAGATTATGTAACATCTGTTTTCATCCGGTCTAAGAAAAAAGCATTGGGTGTTGTATTTGCTGGATACCGGCTTGCAATAGATTCACTTTCACTTGTCATATTATTTTGCTAGGAGTTGAATTGGTAATGTTGTAATGTCTCTTTCACGGCTGTGAAACGAATCCACCAGTGTACATGCAGTGCAGCACGTGAACTGCGGCCATCAGTCGAGTAACAACCTTCTATATTGCGAGCCAATCACTCGCACAATCTTCACAAAAGAGCACAAGTTTTAAGAATTTAATGAACTGGTCTAAATACAATCACCAGAAGTGAAAAGCTAAATGTAGATTATAAGCAAACTGCACCATGGTCGCGTAACTTCAGCTTCACCACCACTCCAAGCTCCAACAACTCTTTCAGTCTTTATTAAAGAAGAAAAAAAATTTGTTGAAAGTTTGAGTTAGACTACTTTTTAAGAGCATGATTATACAGATGGACTGTTCCTTCTCCATTTACAACACAATATTGCCATTGATATCAATGGATTCACCTCTGCACTGTACAAGTCGGACTTGTAACCCAAAGGTCGCAGGTTCGAGTCTCGGTACCAGCAGGGATTGTAGGTGAGCAAGGCACCGCAGCAAAAAAGACTGCCCACTGCTCTGTGTGTGTGTGTACACTACTCCCTGCTGTGTGTGCACACTTGGATGGGTGAAATGCAGAGCACAAATTCCGAGTATGGGACGTCATACTTGGCCACACGTCATGTCACTTTGTGATGAGAGTGAAAATGAGCCTTACGTTCTTTTTATTCCTGTCCAAGTGATGGAAGTCATTTGGAATTATTCTTTATTTTATCCTTTTACATAAAACAGAGCCTTTTAGACCAGGCAGTAATGCGCAAACACCAGTCCCATTCGCTAGTGTGCACCTTTCGCCTTGATATAAAATATCAAAATATGGCATGTCATTTTGTGAAGGGAGACTGATTGAGTGAGCTGCTGTGGGAAAGGTGCATGATCCAAGCTGCCCAGTACATTGAAATGCTTTATATCATGCACATTACAACAATGAGTTGGCATAATGTTTAATTCAGCTTGCCCTGTCAGGTGCTTTGACAGATACACCACCAATCAAACGTTTGGAATTGGAATGAAAAAAAAAAAAAAAACTACTCACAAAGGCTGCATTTATTTGTTTAAAAATCTAGTAAAAAAACAGTAATATTATTGTGAATTTTATTAGATTTTTTCTGTCTCGTGATCATTCAGAAATGATTCCAATATGCTTATTTGCGGATCTAAAAACCTTTTGTCATTTTTGATCAATTGAATGCATCCTTGCTTAATGAAAGCAATAATTTCTTTTAAAAAATCTTTAGATTATGTGTATGTGTGTGTATATATGCAATGCATAAGTATTCACCTGCAACTGAATACTTAAGACCATTTAAGGCAGCAGTTTGGGTGAGTTTATCAGCTCCTTGGAGAGTTTTACTCAATCTCTTGGCAAAAAGACTATGTAGAGTCTGTTTGTATATATTGGTTTGTACTCCACATGGCGCTCTAGGACATTTACCTTTGGTATATGCTACTCTAGTGTTGCCTTTGCAGTGTGTTTTGGGTCTTTGCCTTGATGGAAGATTAATTGTCCCAGTGCACCTGCTGATTGCAGCTTAATTAACGCCTGAGTTTTTCTGTAGTTAGTGCTGTCTGTTTTTTATTTATTTATTTATTTTTATGCTCACTGCCACAGTGAAACATCCCCAAAGCATAATGCTGCCACCACCCTGATTCCCTGTGTTCTGGGGAACATATTGTTCAGTACTGTAACCTTATGAGCCCAATTCCTGCTCTTCTTGGCCAGACATAGGCAGTCAAAGAACAACTGCACAATTTGGCCAAAAATGTTGTGATTACATAAGAATAAGAAGTGTATTACGAATATTATTTGTATTCATAAAAATAATAATAATGATAATAATAGTTATTATTATTACTACCAAGAAAAAGACACACAAAAAATAACACACAAAATAAGAAATACTATTGTAAATTACTACTGTACAAAATAAAACTAAATTTTCAAATCAAGCTTTTATTTTGGTGGACAAAGCTTCTCTTTTGTTGACAACAGGCATTTTCTATGTGCTTCTCATTACAAATTTGGGAAGATAGTTGGCGTATGTTGCGTTGCTAAATGAACATCATAAATGACCCAAGCTCAGAGCAGAAGCAGACATAAATTTGTGTGGAGCAGAATCTATGGCTCTGAGACACTGAAAACACGGATCATGAGCTGTTCATTTGTGAAAGAACACAGTGCTGTGCTTAACTCTGAAACACACAGTACATATATGATTTATTTAAATCGCAACCTTTGCCTTTTTTTTCAATTAAAAAGAAAAAAAAAGCTGTTTGAAGTAGTATTTGTGTCTTGGGTGCCACTGTAATGCCTAAAATTGTTGCCTAGGTAGACAGTTCATGCTAAAAAGTGTTTTACAATGTGCGAGTGATATAGTTTTATATTAAAAAGCTGACCCTGTAAAACATCATCTTCCACCCCTTAACAGTATTTTCCAGGCTTCTTGCCATCTTAATGAAAGTGTAAGTGTGCTGAACACGGCCTTCCAGACAGCTCTTTTTTTTTTTAAGGATCATGTGATAGTGTGTCTCCATCCCGAGGATTCATGCATGACAGAAACCTACTGTAGACATACAGACCTTCTTATCAATGTGAGCATAATAAGTTATATCATTATTTTTTGGAAGATAAAGTAACACCATGCATTGCATAACTGGGGCCAGATATTTTTATGATATGAGTTTGGTTGTGTAGCTGACACTAACAACAGAAAATCTTTCTCTTTGTACAGTTAACACTGAAATACTTACCCTCATACTTATCATATCTTCATACTTATCATATTAATGCTGAAAGACTTTTTATTCTTCGTTTGACATGGTTATGTAAGGGCATGTTCCCTGGAAAGTGCTTAATAAAATACTTTACTCAAAAATGACCAAACCTATGAATCATGAAAGCAAATTCTATGAAGCAGGAAAGCTCCAGTCTTTATTCATTGTAATGCAGTGGAAAGATCAATCAATATATCCTTCAAAAATGTCTGGGGTTTTTTTACAGAAGAGAAAAGTAGAACTATTTAGAATGACATCAGGTCAAGTAAATGATAACAGAATTTTCTGCATGTTTATCTACATCGTCCATATATGCAGTAATGCAAACATCTTTGTTTTGATTCCAGAATAGGTCATTTGTGTGATTCATGCAGACCTGATGTTTTTTTTGAATTTGGGAGAGGGGTTTTCAATGTCTCAAAGCAGCTCTGTTGTAATTAAATGTTGCTTATAACACAGGATTTGAAAACCCAACATGACGTGCCTTATTTAGTAATGAGAATTTGTAAGGGGAATCATTTATAAACCTGCTGTCAACGAAAGAGGAGCTCAGATGTTTTACAGATGTTCTATAAAATAAAATTATTACTTATAATATTCTTTAGAGTAATCAATACCTGGTATATATATTAGTTATATCTTCTTGCTTTTTTTAACAGTACAACAGCGTTTATACTACAGTATTGTAATTTTTTATATAAAGCATAACAACAGCATCAATCATAATTTAGCATAAAAACAACTATGTGCATGTGGTCTGAGGAAGTGGAGAGTGAAAAAAAAACTAACCCTGTATAGATTCAAGGGTGATTATTTTCACCTATATCCTTATGAGAAAGTCAACTTAAATCCACATTTTAAAGCTGATATTTTAAAAATATTCTTCCGAGGCCACATCTTTGTCAGCTTTTTCACCTCTGATGAGTTTGCATCCGTGCATATGAGCATGAGTCTGTGCAGTCCAGGAAGGGTAAGGCTTTCTTTGCCACTAGTTTCACGACTGCTGGAACCGTTTCTTTGTTCTCTGTATTCAGGTATTGATTGCTTCTCCTTTGTAAGCTTTAATTTCACTCTTTTGCTAATCCTTGCAGAGTTGAGGTCTTTGATGATGAGGACACCACTGTTCCTGTGTATGCTGAGAATGTTAAGTCTGGTTTTGGGACATGTGTCAGAGGAAAGTTCAGCTATGCTGTTAATGAGTTGACTTCAAGACATCAATAGGTAGATCCTTTTGGACTAAGAGCTCCAAGCAAGTGACTTTAGTTAGTTGTACTCAACGGCAGCCTAGTCAAGAGCTAATCAGCTTTTAAAGGATCTTTTCAGTTCTCTGAAGTATTAGTGTTTTTTTTCCTAGATTAAGGGTTTTTGATCTGGTCCCTGAAGATCTCCTTCTCTCAAACTGTAGTGGTGCGTCTGCCATTTTGTAGTTTCACTCTTTCACAGTTGATCCGCCATCTGGCCTTCCTTCACTGCCCTGACCAGATTTCGCACACAACTCTCCACTGGTTTTAGGTACTTTAGAGAGAGCCCACTCTTTACTCTCTCTCTCTCTCTCTCTCTGTCTCTCTCTTTCATTCCTTCCCTCTTTTTTCTTTCTCCCAAAAGTCTGCTTCTGTTGTCCTATCAAGTGTAACTCTGGGCCCTGATAGAGCAATTAAAGGCGCCTCCCTCCCCACCTTTGGTAATGAGGCCTGGCGCGTTTCTCACTCTATAACCCTTTAGTCTCCCCTAATGGGACATCATTATTGTCAAAGAAACAATGTAAATGGAAATGAACATGCTCATTAGGTCCCTGCACAGAGAACCCTTCAGCAGCATGCCGTGTGCGCTCCTCCTCACGATTCAGCCCGTGTCCCCTGTTAGGTTTCGGAGAGTGTGCAGGCTGATGTTTGTGTGTTCGTACGTGAAGGGCTATTGCTCATCTTTTGCTTTTGATAATTAACAACTTGCCTATTGAGTTGATGAAAAGGGGTTTTCTATTGTTTTATCGATTTCTTTTTGTCTTTGTCAGGGCGCCGAGTCTCTGTCTCCAGGTGGCGGCAGCAGTGATGGAGCAGACGGTCAGGAGCAAAGGATTCAGTGGCTGCAGGAATTACTTGCGCTTAAGGTGAACATTAAATACTTGCTTTATTCTGTCACTGTGGATCTATTATCTTCTCATTGGAGACCTCTTAGGAGATTTATGTCCTTATTTGAATGTTTTGGCCACATTCTCTGGTTACATTTTATTTTAAGGTGTCCTTGTTACAGTGTAATTATACATTTAAGTACTGAGTAATATGTTACCCATTCTCCTGCTCCTTAGAAATAGAACACAGAAGGAGTGCAATGTGTCATATAATTAAATTGAATTATTGTTTTTTATTTTTTAAATAAAAAAAATAAATAATAATTTTAAAATGTAAAAATGTATATGTTTAAAAATTAAAAAAAAACAAACAATTTTTGGCACTGAAATAAAAATAATATGTAGACAAATACACAAATTTCATGATTCCAAAACATAAAAAAAAGAAAGAAAAAACAATTAAAAAGTGAGTGACGTGATGTGTAGCCATGTGTGGTGTGGTGTCCCATACTCAGAATTTGTTCTATGCATTTAACCCATCCAAGTGCACACACACACAGCTGTGAGTAGTGAACACACACATGCACACACCGTGAACACACACCCGGAGCAGTGGGCAGCCATTTTTGCTGCAGCGCCCGGGGAGCTGTTGGGGGATCGGTGCCTTGCTCAAGGGTCTCACCTCAGTCATGGTATTGATCGTGAAAGAGAGTGCTGGTCATTCACTCCCGCAACCCGCAATCTTTGGGTTGCAAGTCTGACTCTCTGGGACTGTTTTTTATTAGTCCCACTCCCGCTAGGTTATATTCCGCACCCACCCGCTCCCGCAATATATTCACTCTTTGTTCACCCGCTGTCCGCTTAGAATAATTTTCTTCCCGACCGTTCCCGCTAAATTTAGATCTCGTTTCCAGAATCTCACATTTAAATTTCCGCTACTGAAAGAGAAAGATAACAAATAAAAGTGTAGTCTGCACAAAAATTGTATTTGTTGTTTTATTCGTCGTTTAACATTTTGCTCTCAACACAGTAGGAAAAAAGTGTCGAAAAAAGTGTAGGTTGTACAAAAATTTTAGCCTATTTGTTATTTTTTTCATCTTATCAAAATACGAAATTCCATTAACATTTTGCTGTTAACAGTAGGAAAGGTGTCACAGAGAAAAAAATAAATAAATGCAACATTTGTCATTTAAAATTATAGGCTAAGCAAAATATGAACAAAACCCAGTTGAACGTCCTTCAAGGACAGCGCATCCACACTTTGCTCTGCCATCCTCATACAGCCTGCTCTGAGGACCGTTACGCACATGCTGCACACACAGACCCCGCAAATAAAATGCATGACGCAGAAAGCGTTAGTCCATGCATGCAGCGCGTGCATAACAGTCCTGAGTGCAGGCTGTATCGGTGGTCGATAATAACGAGTAAAGCGCAGATATGCTGTTCTGAAAGGAAGTCGGAAATGGGATATTGTCAGCCTGACCGCTCCCGTTCAAATTAAACCAGAATTATCCACCGCTACCGCATTTTATTCCGAAATTTAATCCCACGTCACAAGAAATCTGGTCGGTTCCCGCGGGGGAATAATAAATGGCCACAACGTAATTTTAGATTTACTTAATAATATTTGGAATGTTTATTATTAATATTTAAAAGAAATGAAACATATATGAAATAGAATTAAAAAGATATTTCTAAATTCTAAACCATGGTAGTCTGATACACTGGCTGCCCTTTGGCTTATGATTTGTATTTGCATATGTGTGCGTCTGACTGGTAAAATTTCAGCATGAAGGAGCTCATAGCAGGTAGAGTCAGATGTTGTCCTCTGACCGCTGCCCTCTAACTGACCTCCATCCTTCATCATCCACACGCACACACACATTGACTGTCTGCAGAGGCAATGAGGCAGCGGGAGAGAAGACTGCTGAAGAACTCAAGCTCTTCACTAAACCAATCATCCATGTCTCTCTTCTGACTCTTCAAGCCTCTCTCTCTCTTACCCTGCTCTCTTCTCTGCTCCCATCTTCACCGTTCCTGCATTTCCTTCCTTTTAAATCTGGAGGAAACTAATCTAGTCGGTGTTTTTGTCTGTCAGATGCTTCAGTTTGTGAGGCTCAGTGACAGTCAACGGTTCCAGAGGTGTGGAGTACTCATCCTCCAGTTCGTATTGATTTTGATGCCCAGGTGGATGCATGCCGGGTACTTTAAACACCCCCCTTATGCTGTGATGTCACTCAGACACGAAACGTTGGTCACTCAATCTGAGCAGGCCTTCATTAGCGCTCTGCTTTGTTTCACTTCTCTGTCTCATTTTCTCTGTCTTTCTGGTTTGAAGGCTGAGTGTCCTCTTGTGAATTTCTGAGCAGTAAATCCATACTTGTCACATTGGCAACCGGTCTGGGGCTGGCTTGTTCTCTTTGTCCTTGTTAATAATAACAGGGTTCAGGGCCCTGCATTTCCCGCCCAGCAGGGCTGCCGTGTCATAGCAGCGGTAAACAAGCTTTCCTCCCTTTTAGAAAGCCTTTCGACAAGTCTCCTGGCCCTGGCCACTCAAGCTGAAAGGTGCGCTTGCTGTCTCTGCCAGAGTTCGTCTTGGCTAAGGTCAGAATAATAGAGGGCCTTCTTGTCAGGAAAATCTATATGTTCACCCCTGAAAAGTCCCATGTAATCTTTGGCGGAGATCCCCCCCCCCCCTCTTTTTTTTTTTTTTTTCTTCAAATAGCTGTGAAGCAAAGACCAATATTTACGGGCATTTGGGGAGCGACCCGGCTCACTGAGGCGTTCCTCCTGCTGCGGGGTTTAAGTGGAGGGAGAAGTCAGCCTTTTCCTATTGGCTGACAGGCGAAATGTCAGGCCACAATAATGCTACAGGTGCCAGGTTGGCGTGGAAACGCTTATCAGTGCCTTGTTCCCAGAGAAGCACTCAAAGAACATATCCCGAAAAGAAAAACACTCTCTTTGATAAAACTTTGCTAGTGATCTTCACACAAATAACAATGATCTAGTGACTTTGGTCATTTCACTTAAAGTGCTTTTGAGTGTCACTAGCAAAAAGATTTAAACTTAGCAGTATAAAAATGATCAAAGACAATTGTGTAGTGTTAGAAATGTGAATTTTTAGAGTTACTGCAGGTTCACAATTAGGGCTGGGCGATATATCGCATGCGATATGTTGTGAAATTCATCTTTTTACCATAAGATGAGTAATTGACTAAACTAGAAAATATTACAAATAAATTGATAAGTGCAAGTTTTTGAGCTGAATTTAGCTGTATGGCAGTGTTGTATAATCGATTTATCTTATAAGGTAACTGAAATTGTTACTGTTTCACCAAACATAACCAAGCTTTTTGAATTTTAAATCGTTATGAAACTGAATTGGTGATAATTCCACATTATGACAAACATCTGAAAGTAGCAGATTATTGAAAAAGAAAAAAAAAAGTTGTCCGGAGACTTGGTTCAGTCGGTTAATTGGATTTTGAGATGTGGATGTTGCACTCAAAAATAGAGAGAAATTAATGCGAGCTTGCTGGTATGAGGTTAAAGTGGACATGATTGGAGAGGTCTGTTATACGTCAGCAGAGAGGAGTCTGTCATCTCACTAGAACATTAAGTTATGGCATTTTGATATAAAAATTACAAGGTCAAAAAAAAAAAACATGCATGAGTGATTGTTTAATCTAAGATGGATGTTGCCTTACTCTTACCATGATACAGTTGACTTTTCCTTATGGCTTAGCTTAAGAAAGTCTGCATTCTGCCTAATAGTTATGATACAAGATTGTGGACTTCTTCATTTTAGGCTCTCGAATAGTGTTGTCAAAAGACCCGGTACTTCGGTACCAAGTCGGTACTAAAAAAGTGAAAACGTCACGGTACCAGGTTTTTTTAAGTACCGGTGGTACCGAGTACCCGTCAACCCGGTTCTTGACGCCAGACGGCCCTATGATTTCCGCGATGCAGAAAACGCGGACGGAATCTCGGAATCCAGTTATAAAAACGGAATTTACAGTTTAGCACGGAATGTCACGGAATTTGTCAAAGTTTGGATGAATGAATCAAAATTAGGTCATTGCACTTAAATCAAATCGCGGCGTGGACTAGTATCTGTAAATATTAAGCAAAAGTCGATTCAAATATGAATCCGCATGTTCTGCGAGTCTCTGTGTGAGTGAATGAATGGCAGAGACGCGGTTTTCTTTTTAACTACACACACTGAAGCGCGCCTGACGCTCGCGGTGATTCATCATCTGCCGTCTCAATGAGGACAGAAATACATAAACAATATCTACAGAACTGCTCTGAGAGTCCCCTCGCGAGCATTTTACCGTTTCATTGAGTAAAACCAGCGTCATATCATATAGCTATACACAGAAATGTAAAGGTATTCACGGCAACCCGTCAAAATAAAAGTTTATCTTAAAGACATTGTGCCAGAAATATAATTTTATATATATATATAATTTTTTTTAATTTTCTTTTTCTTTTAAATATTAAATATATTTTTTTAAAACACAATATTTCTTCCATATTTTTATTTTAATAGTAAATCCCCTTTATTTACCAAAACAATACAATGTGTTTAAATTTAATTAATTAAAAGACAAATTAAATTTGGGTGAAACTTGTTTACTGTTTTTCATACTTTTATTACTTGCGTAAAAACTTGAATCACAATTTAAATAAAGTATAAAGAATGGCATTGATTTTTGTACATTTTTATTTTTGTTTGACTTTATTATTAAAAATAGTGTGTTTTTTTTTAATTAGCATGTGGTACCGAAATTGGTACCGAGAACCATGGATTTTGACTGGTATCGGTACCGAATACTGAAATTTTGGTACCGTGACAACACTACTCTCAAATCCTATAGTCACTTATGATCCTTATCTTTTCTTTTTCAAATGTAGGCCTACTTTGTTCCCACAGTTAATAAATGTTCAAATGTGTTCTTAGGTTAGTGACAGTATTAGCAGTATTTTAATATTATAAGCCCATTATATATAAATATTTACTATAGGTTTCAATGGCTCTTAATTGTTGTTAGGGCTGTGCGATATGACGATATATATCAGATGGACGAAATAAAAAGTCTATCGTTTCATATTATGTTCTATCGTTTATTTCGTGGTGTCGCAAAATACATTGTTTACGGTAATACTTTTTAATCATTTGGATGAGTGCGATCTTTACACACCACCACGGGGCGTGAAGCGGAGACAGAACCAGGTGGAGAACGACCAGAACAAAACGAGAAGCTCGTTCTTAAACGGACTACATCTGTAGCATGGACACGCGTTTTTAAGCACTGCAGTTTTAAAACAACCGATTTTAAGCCGTTGAAACACAAACAACAGAGCTATATGCGTGCGCCGTCTCCGTTTCTATGTGAGAGGCTTTTTTTTTTTTTTTTTTGCCGCTTTATTGACTTTGAACGATCACATAAACACACTTATATGCGTCAGAATCCCCGTCTTGGTAAGTATCCTCATAAAGACAGCGATTTAGGTCTTAAGAGAGAGGAAACAGCTAAAAGAGAAAACGCATATGTAACAGTATATTGGATCCGGACTTCGGTCTTAAAGGGGGAAGCTGTCCAATAGTCGTTCTGTCTGCCATTCATATTAATCATAGCACATTGCTAGAAAATCTCTCACTGCTCTTGACTAAATCACTTTTGTAACTTTTAATAAGAAGAAATAATAATAAAAAATAATGATATATATATATATATATATATATATATATATATACATAATACACGTTAATTATATCTATTATAGATAGATAGATAGATAGATAGATATAATTAACACAGTGAAGACTAATTAATTTACACAATGTACGTAGCGTTTCTTATTTATTGTAGTTTTTTGTCCTATTGCTTGCAATTAGTTTCTTATACTTATTTCATCACTGACTGTTTATTTATTTTCAGTGAGCTTGAGTTTTTTTTTTTTTTGTTGTTGTTGTCTATTTTTAGGCTTGTATTAGTTTGATATTGACATTGGTGACAAGGATTATGAAAATTCTATGGTATCAAAGATTTTAATATCATAAAACCTTTTTAAAAGAAAAAAAATTACTATATCATGATATATATCGTTATCGTGATATAAAATTAGTCATATCATGATATAAGATTTTGGTCATATCACCCACCCCTAATTGTTGTTGTACTACATCTATTTCTGTTGCTATACAGTGTCCTGCATTTGCTATAGATGCATATGCAGTCTCTCTTTTTATATACATAATATTGTTTTCGTAGTTTTTAAATGGCAAGAGAATAAATCATATAACGCTTTTTCAATCACCTGTTTCTAGAAAAAATAGCTTGTTTGAGTTCTACAGTGACTGCCAGGCAGTGGCAACACTTTATCCCAAATAATAATTTAAGAACTAGTTATTCAATTGGCTCCACATGACAGTAATAAACATATTTGAAAAAAAGTCATGCTTTTGGCCTTTTTTATTTATAAAAATAAATGAAAAACACTATGCTTGTATAGTATAGAGGCTTAGGTTCAATTTGTAATCAAACTGATAGTTACGCAGTAGCATTAGTATTGCACATTAGATCATAAACTGACAGTATATTCTAATGCCTAGGTCTCTGGGAAGTGATTTTGTTATTGCTGTTTGTGTTCTGCATGGTTGGATGATTGGTCCAGTGGCTACATCTTCCACTGGTGAGGAATGTTCCTTGACTTTGCTGCCGGGAGCATGACCTTGTTGTGAGGTTGAGAGCGGTAATATGGTTTTATCTGTTGTTTTTACATCACAAGCTGGAGACTCAGAACAAGGTGTGTCTGTTGAGAGCGTACTTTTATTAAAAGCATACCCTTTCTGATGTGGAAGAGATTGTAATATGACACTTTTCCATTCCACTGTTGTGATTGGCTGTTGACATCAGAAAGGGTCACAAAGGGATGGCTTACCCTTTTTTTCTCTCCATATGGAACTTATTTGCATAGTCTAAAGTGCACCCTTAGAACAGTGCCTTTTACCTATGTTTTCTTTCCAAAACACTTTTAAAACAGTCTAGGCATTATGTGGAATGCGTAAGTCCAAACATGAGATGATGGTTGAATGGTCACCCAAGCATTTGTGTATATTTTCATAACAACTCTTCCGTGAATTGTTGTGAGACAAGCTGAAGTCAGTAAGCATATACTGCTATCTGAATGAGCTTATAGTGGTTGTGCTGCAGTTTTATCTACAGTTTGTGGAGTAAAAGTATGTATGTGAAGAGTTGTCTTGTATTGTGGCTTTTGTTTAAGCCAGTGGGCCAGGTGAGGTCTATTCATGCCAAATGCAAATTTTCAGGGCAAGGACACTTAAAAATAGAAATATTCACATGGGGTATCTGGTATGAACATTTACATGGCAACAGTCCAGGTTTTTCTTTTTTTTTTTTCTTTCCTATAAGGGTGAGCAGTCTGATTTTTTTCCTCCTTGGACTGTGAAGTAAACTGACACACCAGTGAGATTTGGTGGGCCAATAAGAGGTTACTTTTACACAATCCACTGCGTTAGTAGCACTAAAGCCATTTTGTTAATATGTATCTGCTATATCTTGTACTTTGTTTTTAAATGTGACATTAAATTAGTTTGATCACATTTAAGGCCAAAAAAATATCTTTAATGTTTAGTACATATTTAATATAAGGCCGAAAATACCTTTCATATATATCAAAATTCTTAATTATCATTTTAAGAGGTCTTAAATTTGAGAATAGATAAACAGTGATTTAATTAAATAAATTTGAGTGCTGCGCATTCAAAATGAAAATGTGCCACTGTTGCATGTTCAGCTTGGCAAACAAAAAAAAACAAGCTTTTTTCTACAAGCTTGTTCTAGCTATGTTCTACAAGCTTGGCAAACAAAAAAACTATATATATCAAACTCACGTATCAGGACTCGATATAAGGACTGCCCGAAGGCACAAGGCCAGCATAAAAGATGCTTGGGATTGTTGGCGGAACAGTCGAGCGCTGTGTGAGAAGTTTTCTGCGCATACATCTGAAGCGCACGCACACAGACAGCCGCGTCTACACCGCGCGAATACTACATTGAGCTCGCTACCGTTTTTTTTGTTGCATGGATGAATAAATGCAAAGATGTAAGATAACATACAAAGATAACAAAATTACATCAAAATGCGCATTTTGGCGAATATCCTAGTAAGCACAGTCGGTTAAGCATATGTCTTAACACAAATAGTTGAATAAGAAAACGCATGTGTATCAGTATATTAAATCCATGCTTTCGTTCTTAAAGTGAAAGCAAGCTAATAATAAATCTAATGCTGTCAAAGAAAAATACAAGTGCTAACTGCTGACTAAATAACCTTTGTAACATCAAAATTGATTAATCTATATTTAATTTATACAGTGAAGACTGCAGTTATTTTACATTTGATTGCGTACCCGAAAATTTATTTTAGACTGAGCTGAAAAACCTGAAAAGCACTGTTTATTGAACTTGTGTCTTTGTTCTATTGTATTTATTTTCTGCTATTGCTTGTAATTTGGTTATCTGTAGAAAGGTTTTTAGCTCTGTGCCCATAGTATCAGCCAGAATAGTTTTTCCAATTGTTTATTTCCTTATTAAAAAAAAAAAAAAAAAAGTGTGGGCCTATTTTTTTTTTTTTTTTTTTGTGAATGTCCCAATTGAGGTAAAGGATGTGCAAATTTCAGATAAATGTTAATGTTATATATTTTGGTTGCATTTGTGAGTTAATAAAAATGTAGATGGTTGTTTAAAATAGGTATATAATATCATAATACCGATATATCAATCGATATACTCTTGAATTGAATCGTGATTGTATCGTAGAATTTTTTGAGGTATCGGCAAATATCGTATCGCTGGATATGAGAATCGGTAATCCATCCGATTTACACACCTAGTATGTATGTATGTGTGTGTGTGTGTGTGTATATATATATATATGTATATATATATTGTGATTGTGAATAAGTGCAGTGTTCTGTGAGTGTAACTCTACTGCAGAGTTAATATTTGATGTGAATGTATGTCGCATTGTACAGTATATTGAGACGGAGGCGACAAAACTGCAACTGATAGAATGTGCGCTGTAAAACAATACTGCGATATTTCTTCAAAAGCAGACCGTGGAGACATTTTAATCATCCACGATCAAAAATAATCTTATCGCACACCCCTAACGACCAAGTATAATCAATCTCGCACACACAAAGAAGCACACTGAAATAACGTCACACTATTAAGCGGCTGTGTTATGAACATCCAAAACTGTATCGCACGCGTGCTACAGTAGTAAATTTATTCATGGCATGCACAGACCAGTTTTTGTACATATTTTTGTATATGTGTATGTATATGTGTATGTGTATATATATATATATATATATATATATATATATATATATATATATGTGTGTGTATGTGTATACACGTTAGGGCTGTCAATCGATTAATTTATTTTTATTTTATTTTATTTTTTAAATCTCGATTAATCGCATGATTGTCATGAGTTAACTTGTGATTAATCGCAACTTAATCACACATTATTATTTGTTCTAAATGTACCTTAAATTAATACACTGTAAAAAGTGATAAGTTGACTTAACTTTAAAAAATTGAGGAAACCCGTTGCCTTAATTTTTAAGTAAATTATAATTAAAAAAATAAGTTAAGTGAATTGTCAAGTTCACTTAACTTTTTTTTTTTATTATTATTATTATCAACTTTTCAAGTTTTTAATACTCTAATCAATATGGGCATGGACAAATATGGATGCTTTATGCAAATGTATGTTTATAATTATTGAAGCCATAGTCAGCATGAAGACTAGACATGTTTCAAAGGTCAGATGTTTTTCAAAGAACTTGTTCGTGTCTATTAGACACATGAAAAAAGAAATACCAGGTTCCCATTACTTCTCTTTCACTGAGCAATTTACTTACACAAACCTGTTCACATTTTTGCACGACAGGGCAGCTCACTTCTTCTGAACATGCAAAATGTACATTTATTATTTATTATTACATTTGTTTGCCTCTCTGTGCCCACATACTGTATTTTGATGCAGCTAAATTCTCAATTCTCAAAAGTGTTTTCACTGATATATTTTACTGTTTCTGTTGTTAGACAACGGAATGAATATGAAAGAGTGATTGAAACGCGACCCATTAAGACTACATTACCAGCTCTGCCTTCCAAGATGTTAATCTTCACAAAAATCCTGATTTATCCTGATTTCGGCTATATTTGCATGTAAAATTAGAGAAGCAACATAATATCTGTGTTTAACTGAAAGTGCTGCTCCTCTCCGCCGCTCGCTTTTGAAGGGAAAAAAGTCGCTAAAAGGGTCTGCAAAGTTGGCAACACTGTGCATCTCCATTTCTCCAACTACGAGCTAGGCCATGGTTCAAACAGAAAATGCGCGCTGCGTTAATAAAATTAGTGCCGTTAAAATGAATTTGCGTCAACTTTGACAGCCCTAATATATGTAGATGTGTGTTATACTGAATACTGAATACTTTCCGTACCCACTGTATATACACATATATACACATATATATACTGTATATATATATATATATAGTATTACGTTGTTATGTATATAAAATCTGCAGTACATATATATATATATATATATATATATATATATATATATATATAGTATTACGTTGTTATGTATATAAAATCTGCAGTACACATATATATATATATATATATATATATATATATATATATATATATATATATATATATATATATATATATACAGTATATGTATATATGTATGTATATGTTTTATTTTTTTGTTTTTTTAAATGAACAGCTGGAATGTGTAGACTTTTCAAAATAAAGTTGGTATATTGGTTCCAGAGTAAACTGTATATTTTTATTGCCTTTCTTTAAACATTATTATCGCATCAGAAAAATCCAATATTTATCAACCTCTAATTCATATATATTTGTACATTAACCAATTAATAAAATGTCTTGAGTATGTTTGTAGTTGAATTTGTGCCCCATCCTGTTTAATTAAATGAAAATAATCTAAAAATAAATTACTTATTTGAGATGGTATGAGTTAGTTCTGTATGGACATAAATGATTAATAAAAGTCTTTAAAAATCTTACATTTCATTTTAAAAACTTTTAAAAGGCAACCTCCTTAGTTACGGTTGCTATGTCTGACAAGCCATGCCACTCTCACGCCACATATCATGTTCTCACACAAAAATTAAAAATAATAAACCACTAGATGGCACAAAAATGTGGCGTAGCACTTTGCAAAACATTTGCTTTTCAAGATGCACATGTTTATTTGTCTGATCTTTGACGAGATCGCGCGCAGCAGCGCGAAGTTGATTCTGTGCTTACTTGATCTAATATTTTATGTTTTTTAAAATGTTGTAGATTTAAGTAGCTAATGAGAATCGCTAAAATTAATGCATATATTTTGAGACAAAGGTCTTCTTTATGATTTTCAGTTTTGCTTAAGATAATTAAAGCGACAGTTTTTAAATAATGAAAGAATATATGTATTTGGGGTTAAAAAGTGCCTCTGCTGTTGGGGCTAAAGGCATTTAAGTAATTAACATGATAATTAACAGATCGCTGACTTTTCCATTTGTTCACATGACATGGTTAGATTCAGATGGTAAATATCATATATTATGTATGTGTCCATATTAGAGATAATCACCATGTTTAGAATGAAACCATCATATTTAAAAACATCATATTAATCATATCATATAATAAAATATCATTTGTTGTTAAAACTGTAATTATATTTTAAATTATTATTGGATCTCCTTCAATACTTTCAGAATCTTTACTTATTAAAATGATTGTTTCTGTAATTTAATATATATTTTTAAATATTTTAATGACAGTAGGCCTATATTTATTTAACTTTTTCTTTTTTTTTCAAATTAAGCAGAAAACAGTACAAACTTTGCTAAAGTGATTGTTTTGAACAAATGTTAACTTAGACATAATTAAACAAAACATTATTATTAAGTATTTGTATCAATACTGTGTGCTTTTTACCCCATGCTGGTGGGCCTTTTACCCCGTGTGTGGGGTAAAAGGCCCCCCTTGCCACCTCATACATTTATAAGATTTTTAAACAAAATAAACAACTTGAATTATTTATTTTCACACAAAATCTGTTGCTCCATTAATGTTCAATGCAACGTATAAATTATTTCTGCAATTATACATTTTAGGCGCAGGTAATAGCACATTTTTTCTTAAGGTGGGCCTTTAGAGCCGTTGTACCCTACTAATATACAGCCAACATGCTAGTGATATGCATGCTAAAAAGCAAAGTTGATAGTGAAAACTAAAGTTTTACGCAGATTTTTAAACTCTTATGTGATTGAAAGCGAGTGTATGGTGTCCTATACTTGGAATTTGTGCTCTGCATTTATGTGAACAAATACACACACACCGTGAACACACACCCAGAGCAGTGAGCAACCATTTTTGCTGCGGAACCCGGGGACCAGTTTTGAGGGTCTGACTCTCTAACCATTAGGCCACCATTGCTCGCTGCCCATTGTCATGATTATGTGCACATTTGAGCAAATCTAATTCATATAATTAAGATTTTAATTGTGTTTGTGTGTATGTCTGGTCATCTGTAAACTACAGACTAAGGAGAATGAGGATCTGCGAAGAGCCCATGCCAAACATCATGACCGTTTACGCATCATTCAGACAAACTACAGAACAGTGACAGAGCGGCTGAAGGAAGCTGAAGATACCCATGACTTGTAAGTACTTACTATTTAAAACTTGATATTTGCACATAATAATATAAATGTGGCTGTCATCCTCTTGCTTATTACAGTTTTGTACAGATCCTAGGAACTATTTATCAGCACTTTGATCACTCAAAAACATTACTGTCAAAATACATTCAGTGACTACTTCCTTTCAAATTACATGAATTCTTTGCTCACTCAGACACAGCAACCAAAATTCTATGTACCTACAGACCGATTTGAGTTTTTTCAAAGCTGTTGAAGTTAAAAACCTAACATAATCCAAAGCTGAATAAGACAGCAATTTTCTACATTCCTGGAGTAATATTGTGTTGAAATATATTCCAAATCTAAAAAAAACAAAACAAAACAAAAACATTAGAATTAGAAATTAGAAGTAATTGGACAGGTGTTAGTCTTTCATTTTAATTTCATTGAATAATTTTACACCATAATGTAAACAATGACCACTTATCGTGCAGGCCATTCTTTTTTGGAAATAAATATTACAGATGAAAATATTGTATAATGTTACCTGTTGTTAGTGTTTTAGGTGATTGTTTTATGAGTGACAAAGTATGTTGGGTGACAACGTTTGTTAGCATTATGAAAGAATGATTTGATTTAAAAACATCTATGTTTTAAGTGTTTTGGTACTGTAGTTTTAGTGCAAAATTATTTTGGATGTGAATTTTCTGCTCTGCCAAGCTAAAAGTTGGTAAGGAGAAATGTGTAAAGATTTTTGAAAAGGTGACCTAAGTATTGAGAAATGTGTCCTAGCAACTGTAGTAAAAAAAACAAAAACAAAAAAAAAAACAATTGCAATTTTAGGATAGAATAAGGATAGTGATTCTGCTTTGGTTCACTCAGTTTGCACATGCATAAAAAAAGAAATAACTAGTTTTAACAGACTTGTAGCATTGTCTCTCACCCTTGCTCTAATCTCTGTGAAATGCAGCACAGGCTTTGGCTCTTAGGAAGAGGGGTGCAGAAGTACTTCATCCTGAAAAGGCCAAGGTGACTGTTTATATCGGCAGAATAGAGAGAAAGAAAAAAGTAAGGGGGAAGATTGAAAGAAAAGGTTTTGATTCCCTCCTTTGAGTCTTTGGTTTTAACCTAAACCCCTAGAAGCAGCAAAATGTCATGACAATTTCCCCAACCCCCTTAACATTTTCCCTTTTCTTTTTCACAAGCCTTTTAAACGTATATAATGGAAGCGTATGTTGAGTATCCACATGGGATGCATGTGTTGACCTTGTCAGCTGTGCTCTCTTTGGGTTAATTAAAGAAAACAGCAGTGCAACGTGATCCCGTGTGAAAGGAGTGTGAATTTACCCACCTCTACTCTCTCTCTGTGTGTGTGTGTGTGTGTGTTTGTGTGTGTGTGTGTTAGATTGTAACAGAGGCACAAAAGAGAAAGAGTCTCTGATAATCTCCTTCCTCTTAGTTTTGATAAGGGGGGAGAAACACTTACTTTTCCAGAGAGCTCTTGTTTTATTAAGCTTTCCAGTCCTGTTACGGGAACGTTCATATTCCACACAGAGCTGGTAGTGTCAGTAACTCCTCAGGGAGTCGAGTTAGTGGGGCTGTCACGTTTACCTGCTGAACAAACTCGTTTTGAACAGTTATGCAAATGTGCCTAATGCTTCAAAACCAGTGGAAAATCGGTTAGCGAGCTGCTAGCATAAGCCACATTTTCTGGCCAAAGAACCATTTCTGATGGTCAGGCATGCATCAATCTGGATATATTAGAGGAGTTAGTGTTATTACACATGTATTAGCACAAGCGAGAGTGGGCCCCAGCAGGAGTCTCAGAGCTCGGCTGTAGACTAACATCTCATTAGAATGCTGCAGCCCTGCGTAACCCACGACGTCACTCACGATTAGCGCTACCACTATTAGCAAAACATAAAAACATACCCTCTCTTTCTCCAGAAGGGATTTTCAAGTTTGTAAATCAGACTGGGTGCGTTGGGATGCGTAAATAAAATTAAAACTTATTAAAACATCCATGCGCTGATCAAAGTTGCACTCATAAACAGATTCGCTGAATCAAAGAAATTAGCCGCTGCCTTTTCAGAAAAGTTCTCGCAGTTTACTCGCTCGCTGTATAATGAAGTGAGATGGAGGTGAAGGAGGTTTGAGAGGAATGGAGATGTCTTTCTCTAAGGTCTGTTTCATGAGTACGTCCTTCAGGAGGCCATTCATAGCGTTAATACTGAATTTCACAATGGATTAAGACGGAAGATCTCTGGGCTGCTGCTTGTTAAGCTGTTAGCTGAGAAGTGGCTTCTCAGGGTGAATGTTTTCACATGATGTAGGACTGCTCCCACAGAACCCAAAGGCACTCTGCCATACAGTAGGTTCAAGGACGTTATGAGAAGAAAGTGTCTGTGGAATAGGGTTTAAATAGTATTTGTGTTACAGAGCTGTTCTGCTTGTGTAATATTGACTTGAAAGTAGTGTGCAAACTGAGAGAGACCTTTTGTTGTTCCTTTTTTTATTACAGTGTAAGGAATGGAACCTGATAGTTTTCATTTTGACAAAGTCTGAACACAAATTATTCAAACCACACATTTGCATTACATTCAAACCACAGCTGAATATAGCGAAAATCTCTTTATACAAGTTATTGATTTATTTCTTTACCATGTGAAAAGCAAAAATCACACTGAATATGACATTTTTCAGTTCTGCTCTCAAAGTAAATTAAATAAGAATGATCCACCAGCCATATTGGGTTTCCCACACATTCTATTGAATTGCAAATGGGAAATCGTCTGATTTCATTAGGTAGTATGTACACTTTGTAAACATTAACCAATGAGTCATTGTTTTTATATCTGAAGTCCAGTACATTCTAAGCATGCAATCCCATAAAAGCGTAGATGGTAGTGGAAAGTTCTTCAATAAATTGACCACCACAAACCTTAGGAAATCATTTTGCGTAATACATATAAATACTCTTCTCTCATAAATGTTTTGTCTGAAAGGGAATCTCCTACAAATACATATGCAATAAGGTCAGCCACAAATATGACTGTCCACACCTTTTCATAGCTAATTATCCATTGTGTGTTATGTAATTATGTTGTGTTACATTAGTTTTTATTAGTAAAGTAACTGAATGTAAATGGTTCAACAGTGTGTTATGGCTTAATGTTGGTTAAATTGGTTAACATGTTTAATTCAATAGTATATACAAGTAAAACTACGCAAACTGACATTTTAAACATTTTAGTAATTTGCACTAACCAATCTAGCCCTTGAATTTTTTATTTATTTATTTATTTCTCAAATTTTCCAGTAGTCTGTAGCGGATGTTGGACAGTGAAAAGACACACATCAAAGCTTATTTTGAATTTTAGAATTTTATAGTGACCGAATCGTGAAAAGACCTGAAGACATAACGCATTGTTTACAAACATTCAAGAAAATGTGTGTTATATGACTGTGAATCTTAATGCAATATAGTATTATTGCTTCGCATGGTAGTATTTGTTGTATATTGTATTCTAGACCCGTTTTGCTAATAATTCCAGATACATGTTCATACTTAATATTTCCTGCATAATTACAAACATTTTGTGTTGAGTAAATTACAGTTTGGGAGTGTGCAGTAGACAATACCTACGATTTCTATGTCACTTGTCCTGTGTAATCTGATCAGAGACATTACAGTTAACGTCTGCAGTAACAATTACCATGAAAATAAAATAAACAATAATAACAATCCTGTCCCACTGATAGACTTCGCACTGGGTCTTTTTTGGTCAAATATCAGCTATCAGTCAGTGATGCCCTCTGGAGTTTCAAACACTTCTGGTGGCTTCTTGGCAGACTGGAATTCTTTGAGATAACAAGCCCCCATAATAACAGTTTTATGGGTAGAAGATCTTTCGGGGTTAATTAATGTACTTTTTTTTTTCACAGAAAGAGAGTGGCAAGCCTAAAGTTCTCATATGTTTCTAGTCAGAAAGATGCTGCTATTTGTATGACTTTTTTTGTTTGTTTCTCCAATGTTTCAGGTCAAAATGCAAAACACAAGTGCAGCAGGACAGCGAGGATTTATGGAATGAATTGGTGTATTATAAGGAGGAGAACAAGAAGCTACTCTCTGACAAGTAAGTGTCTGTCGTTTTGTCAGGTCATGTAGAGCCGTCACAGTCATTATTAGCACCCAGCAGGGATTCTACTTCAATTTCACAGAGATGACTGCTGACACTTCAAGAAAAATGATATTGTCATTTCAAACAGAATTTAGGGAAAAAAGCTGTCCATCTCAAGGCTTTTTTAGCACATTCACAACCCAAAGTTACAATGATTGCCTCTAGGACTGAATTTTTGGCTCACTGTAAGTGCTTCCAAAGCTAGTATGTTAAATCTTTCAATCCATTGTCCATTTTCTGCATGTCACACTATACTGCGCTGACTAAAAAAATAAAATGCAAATAAAATGTTTTCAGGCTGTTCTGTAAACAACTTCCTTAACACAACACTGAATACAGATGCTCGGTGCAACTCCAGAGATTTATCGCAGCTAAACACACTGACATTCCTGTCTTGAGGTTTGCTCCCTCGAGATTTTTCGGGGGTACATTCAGTGACAGTCCGTGCGCGCGCGTGTGTTAATTACTGCTGATCTCGTCTGCTGGAGGTGTCGCGCTTCATTAGGCCGCCTTGGCCCTTTCCTTGCCAGGCCTCATTTGGCCCATCCTTTGCTGAGGGGTCTAACCCTGCCAGCCAGTGCGGCCTGGCCCTCCCCTGCTTGATCTCTACCCCCGGCTCGCTCGTACAGGAGGGCTCACTCTTTTCACGCCCCCACCTTGCCTGCTGCCTGTCCTCCTAATCCCAGCTGAGCTCATTATGATGTAGCCTGGCTGCCTCCCTCTCTCTCTTTGAGCCTGAGCTGTCCAAGCTAATTACAGGCTAGCAGCCAACACTCCCCGTTAAGGGCCTTCTGCCGCCGCGCTCGCACTAACGCGCTGCTTGGAAGTGACCTGCGAGGAGCACGAGGGAGCTGCTCTCTTTCCAGCCACGCAGCACCTGTCCTTCGGGGTTAGCCGTGATCCCTGTCATGCCCGTTCCAGCGAGCACTGAGTAAACTTAGGCCGGCCTAACTCGTGCTTTCAGGAGCGGGAAGAAAAAAAAACCCTACAATGTTGAGGTGGAAGGGGAGCACTGTCTTTGATCTCCACTTGCCCGAGACGAACATTACCGACTATGTGATTGTGGAAGCACAGGTCCCCTGCACGCCCTCGGTTTCTTCCGCTTCCTGGCTTCTATTCGTTTGCACTTAACCTTGCTTTATTTATCGTTTGCTCTGAGAGGATTGGGTCTGAACGTGCAAGGTGTAATTAGGCCGGTCTTGTTTATCAAGCTGTTATGTGGGACAGCGAGCTAAATTACTGTTGATGGCCCACAATTAAGGATGGGCCGTGGCAATGTGTCTGCGCTGGCAGAAGATGGCAGGTTGCCGTTTTACTGACCGTATTAGGATGATTGTGCTTGTGAAGGTTGCGCTCATAAGCGTCGCGATGATCTGCTAATGGTTAATTACCTTATTGAGGCCTGTAGTTTTAGGCTGTCTTAATTGCCGACGGAGACGGCTGCTGGATACTTGCAGAGCAGCGGTGGGCTGCCTCTGCCGTATCTCGCTGCACTCGTTTCCTTCAAGTGCTTTTCACAGTCTGAAGGTCTCCTATTCTGCACCCTTTCTAGCAGATATTGAGTCCGAACGGAGATGTCTTTTTTTAGGCCTCGCTGTTAAGTGGGTCAGTGACATGATAAAGAAAAGGACAAATCTTTTAAAAATGTAGTTCAAAACATACAGCGAGTTTTTATACCTCTTTTTTCTTTTGTGTTGTTTTCATTGGATTTTGAAAAATGAAGTTGCATATTAATTAGACTTAAAATGTTGATTTGATGTAAAAAGTAGTATTTTTTTTTCTTTATCCATCTAAAACATGCTTGTACAGATCTTAATTATTATTCTATATCAAGTAGTTATCAATTAAATATTGTTAATATCCTTTAAATAATATTAATCAGTATTCATTCATTTTAGTAAACTTTCGTCTAAAATGGCATCTAGTTTTAGTCTTCGAAAATTATATCGTAGATGATGAAAAAGTGCAACGTTACTTAGTTATTCATTGTGTGTTACTTTATACTTGTTTCAGTGAGCCTCTACAGAAAGTGTGCATTCACATATATATGCAAGTCGTAATATTGTGTTTATGTAGTGTATATATCTGATTAATCACATATTAACCTGCTAGCAAATCGCTTCAGTTTATTTGTTCATTTGCTGTTCAACTTCAGCTTATGCAGTTTATGCATGTAAAATGGGGCATTTCCAATCTGAGTGACAATATAATTGTGTTCTTTGTATTTGTTTTATGCACTTACCAAAATTGTGTTGCACAAAATCTACAAATATAATTTCCTTTAATTACATTTTCTTTTTTTTTTGATACCCCATAACTAACTTTAATTCAGATATTTAAAAAAAAGACTTGTATCATTGCATATGTTAATTGCATTTTAGTGTATTTTTGGAATTTAATTAATCGTGAATTAATTTGAAAAAAAAAGCATTGCATTGACACATTACCTGTATTTGTTCAGGACTACCTCTATAGGTTTGTATATTTTAGTGTGCATTTACTGTAGGTAATCATTTAGATTTTTTGCCTCGGGGACGTATGTGCTGACTGCTAATAGCAAATTAAAATCAGCAGGGAAACAGAACGACCAATGAATGCCTGTGTTTAATAACAGAGGAACGCCTGCATAGGCGACCCACACCCATTGTCAGGAAAAGGTCTGGATAGCTCTCTGGAGACAACATTCAATTTCAATTGAGCAATTCAGTCAATTGCTGGGGCAACTAAAGCAGCATGTTGGATGCTTTGAGATTAAAATATCTTGTTTGGTAGCGAGACAAGACTGGATTCGCTTTGGTATCATTTGCACAGTGCCCATTTGTAATCTCTCCCCCCGCTCTTAGTGCTTTTTTCATCTGCTCTTTCTTCCTCATTATGCATCTGCCTCTGCTCGGGATGTCCGCAGTTGTTAATTGTTGCTTAGGGTTTATGGGTAAAAAGAGCCAGGAATTATTTAGGCCTCATAAACAGAATAAACAGCCCTTAGACAGTGATAGCTACACTCAAACGACATCAAAGTATAAATTACCCAGCCATTAAGCTGGAAAAAAGCCTTTGAGATGATTTACGCTGCTCGCCCTCCACTGAGTGTGACCATTACAGACATGATCCCCGACTTTGACTTTAATGAAGTTTAATAAAGTTTACCCTTCTTGTGCTGCTGTTTTTTGCTTTTCATCTTGATTGCTATAAGGTATTAGGAGTAATGAGTGTCTTTTTGCCCTGGGTCCCAGACAGAGAGACAGAAATGGAAGAACATATAAAGTCAGAATGCTTGATGTCTGTTTTGAAGACTAGCACAACTTTTGCCCCCTCCATTAATTATTTGTTTGATTAATGATGCCCTAAAATATGCAGCTCACTATTCAATGATTGAATGTTTTGCTGTTTCTTTTAGCTCACTCTTAGAAAAGGGAACTTAAAAGCAGTAGATTTTATTGAAATATCTCTTTTCTTACATCGTAGCTCAATTATTCTGGATTTGAATTCAAATGGGAGTCTTATAGTTCTATGAGTGCAAATTTTAGGATCTTCATCCTGCTGTATTTAAGGCCCATTCACACCGAAAGAGATAATAACTATATTGTTTTAATATTTGTTCTCATTCCATTAAAATAGGGAACTCCACACCACAACTATATAATGATAACAAAACAGAGGAACAACTTTCTGTATGTTTTTTTTTTTTCCAGCTGATGAACAATAAAAACTTCAATTAGAATCAATTGTGCTTTAAAGAGCTTGAGCATTTAAAGTGGCAGACGACAAACCTTTAGCGCGTGCTTAGAATAAAATGACTGTTATCGTGTTTATGTGAACAGTAATATAGTTATTATTATAGGGTTTTTTTTTTATTATAATTTTTTTGTTGTTTAAATGGGTCTTTACTATGGATGTGAACCTATTCACACAAGGTGCAAATTGTTTGCAGCAGTATTTGTTTTTTTTAGTTTTTTTTTAAATATATAGTTTTTTTAAATAAAAATAATAATATACAAAATTTGCTTAACAGTAATGCAAGGGATGTCAGTGACCTCTAGTACAGTGCTTTTCAAACTTTTTTATGCTAAAGGCCCCCAAATTTAATGATCTCCTTGCGAGGGACCATCCATCCATCTATTTTCCAAACCGCTTGTCCTATGTAGGGTCATGGGGATGCTGGAGCCTATCCCAGCTTCTTAGTAACACCTGGGATGGATGGCCAGTCCATTGCAAGGTTAACACACACACACTCACACATTCACACACTCTCTCACACCTACGGGCAATTTATGGTCTCCGTTTCACCTATGCAGCATGTCTTTGGATTGTGGGGGGAAACCTCCCTTGCAAGGGACCCCTTTTCTAAAAGATAAAAGCTACTACATATTCATGTATAAAGATTTATTAATACTGTGTGAAAAAAAGAGATATTAAATAAAAATTGTATATATTATGAAATATTATCATTTTTATTATAAAAAAACTGATATAATATGCTGATTCTGAAACAAAATAATTACCTTATATATTGCCGCTGTACTGAAACCAAAGCATATTATTACAATATTATACTAATATATTGATTTGTATTGTGTTGAAATCATATTTCCCTCATATTGTTATAAAGAGGACTTCGGGTTGTGAATGAATATAATTGTTTTGATTAAAAAATTTTATTTAGGAGAGTAATTTAAAATCTAAATTCCATTGATGACAGTCATGAATACTTTGTGTGCAGCAGTGTTTCTTGCACATGCAACTACAAACACAAGATGGGCTGTTTTGTAGTAAATGGTGTTTTAAAAACATTCAAATATTTGTGACCCTGGACCACAAAACGAGTCTTAAGTTGCTGGGGTATATTTGTAGCAATAGCCAAAAATGCATTGTATGGGTCAAAATTATCGATTTTTCTTTTATGCCAAAAATCATTAGGATATTAAGTAAAGATGATGTTCCATGAAGATATTTTGTAAATTTCTTACCGTAAATATATCAAAACTTCATTTTTGATGAGTAATATGCATTGCTAAGAACTTCATTTGGAGAACTTTAAAGGCTATTTTCTCAATATTTAGATTTTTTTGTACCCTCAGATTCCAGATTTTCAAATAGTTGTATCTCGGCCAAATATTGTCCGACCCTAACAAACCATACATCAATGGATTATGAATAAATCTCAATTTCAAAAAATTTAGTTTTGTGGTCCAGGGTCACATTTCACAAAATTATTCGACATTGTTCAACATAGCAGTTGTTGTTTTGTTTTGCACTGTAAGTTGAATTGTTTGTAATAGAAACTTTGAATGGGATGAAAAACTGAAATATGGAACAATCAACAATATGTATATATATATATATATATATATATATATATATATATATATATATATATATATATACACACAGATGTATATGCATATTCATATGACATGCATGCAGTGTGACATATGTGACATGCATACGGTACAAATATTGTCAAAACACAAATTTAGGTATTAATCTGATTAATCTATTATTGGCTAAATTTACATATGCACTAGGAATGTGATTAATTTACAGTAATCTAAAGCTTAATCACAATTTTGCCTTATTTGCATTATAATGGTATTAAAGGAAAAACCTGAGTTAACTATTGAGTGAGTAAACTGGATGAATTTCCTGTAAATGTACTCACCTTCAGGCCATACAAGCTGTAGATGAGTTTGTTTCTTCAACAGGTTTGGATACATTTAGCATTAAATCACTTGTTCACCAGTGGATCATCTGCAGTGTGTTAGAA
Organism: Onychostoma macrolepis; assembly: GCF_012432095.1. NCBI lineage: Eukaryota > Metazoa > Chordata > Actinopteri > Cypriniformes > Cyprinidae > Onychostoma > Onychostoma macrolepis. Next base: position 29,319,419 of record NC_081155.1, read on the forward strand.
AGAAAATTCAAACAACTTATAAAAACATCACAATAATCCACAAGTAATCCATAATATTGCTTTCAGTGAAAAAGTTGTCTCATCTGAATCATAAATGAGATAAATATGCACACATTAAGCACCCATTATGAGTGTAAACAGTTCTAAACAAATATGTGTGTGGATTTTGAAGTGAGAGGACAACAGGGGATGGACTTTTTCACTGGAGGGTGCAAATCCATATTATGGATTATGGACATAGAAGTGATGGTTTAAATGGTTTAAAAGTAACATGGTTTGATGAATTTGTTTCTTACAAACACAGCTTTTCACTTCACAAGACATTAATTGATAAACTGGAGTTGTGTGGATATCTTGTGGATTATTGTGCATAAATCATTCTAATGGCACCCATTCATTTCAGATGATCCATTGGTGAGCAAGTGATGTAATGCTAAATTTCTCCAAATCTGTTCCAATTCCGATCATTAACTTCACTGATGATGTGTTCACCAGTGCAGGAGCTGGCCAATAATTTCTCCCTTTCAGCAACCTGTCATTTGCATAAGAATGCAGCAGTTAGCAAACAACACTGATCCGGTCATTCCCATCCAATCCAGTCCTGCCCTACATGTTTTCTCTTCGCAATTTTCATTTCATGCCAACTTTAAATAGTAGCACTCTTAGAATATTGTGCTTCAAATTTCTAAAATTAAATTACTCAAAAATACGTGCAAGTTATATTTCTGATCCTGGATGCAGTATCAGTTTTGATCTTAGTATCGGTCAAGCTGTGTTGCACAGTACCATGATGTCTTTTCTGTAGTGCAAATAATGGCTGCCAACTAGAGCCCTGCACGGGCCTAAAATCTAGGCCCTAGCCCGGCCCTTGTCCGACAGCTTATCAGAATTACCGACCCAAGCCCGTCTTTTTCTCCCCCTTCTCCCAAAACAGCTTATACTACTGTTTCAGCTATTAAAATAGTGAAGTTTTGTATGAAGTGGCAAAGTAATTGTATTTTGTTTCGTTATTTTATTAAGTTAATTTTGAAAAATGTTTGGAGCATTTTTTTATTCGTTAAATGCAAATTTTTGTTTTTTAAAGTAACAACCAAGCGGCCAGCGGCAGACAGTGAGTTGATCATAGCCTATGGTTGATCAATTTAGCCTTCTCAAATCATCACAACTTGTCTCAAATTAAATCTATAGTTATAAAACAGCACTACAATGTTAGTTTAAACTCTTAACCTAGATAAATGTGCGCTGACGCATATCCAATCGTTTGTGCGGAGAGTGGAAGCTGAAGCGCGCTTTACAGGACATGGAGGCTCCATCGTGATCACTTGCATTGGAAACATTTCAAAATACGTTGTCATTTTTGCTCATAAAGGTAAGAGTAATACATTGTTCGAAACTGTAAAGGGTCTACGTTGATATTGTGTGGACTCACAATATCAACAAAACGTGCTTTTATAGAATAAAGAAAGAAAAAACAGGATGCGCTTTCTGCAGTTTCAGTTTTGAGCAGGAGTGCTTCTGATAAACCGAAAGACAGCGAATACTTGCCTCACTGACTTGATAAATATATCTATAGAAACCTTTCAATTACTACTTTAAAACGAAATAATTCAAATCGAAAACAAATACTCTTTCATTATAAAATCCCTAAAGATGCATTTCTCTCTAAAGGCGCATCCAATGAGGAGATGACGAGTCAGGATCATCATCAAATGCATGGATGATCCAAAATGCAGCTTTTCCCAAAGCATTGGGAACTTTTAGTTACTCCCCATGCTCCAACTTCTCCCTGATGCTTTCTGCATGGTCAACTGTCACCTGTATGCTAATGCATTGCGTATTGCGTAGGCGATGTATAATATTAATAATATAATCAATATAAAAATATTTCATACAGTAGCCTATGTGTGCTCTGCACGAATATGGGCACAATAAAAGGAGAGGAGCTAAATGAGCCCTGAGTCCGACCCGAACCCGATCTGTTAAAAAAATTTTAAATTTTTTAAATTGCCCGAGCCCGGCCCAAATGGACTCAACGGGCTTGCAGACCTCTGCTACCAACCAGCTGCTACATGTATTTAGTTGCATGGAATATAAGAGTTGTTTAAACCTTGTTTGGATTTTGCTATTGTTGTTGTTGTTTTCCTGTTCTCATTGGCCTAGTTTAAATTGTTGTAGTTGTCATAGTTGTAAAATGATTGTGTGGGAATAAGTTGTTAGTTATTTCTCAGAGGCTTGTGACTATATCAATAAAAAAATCACTTGATGGACCTTCACTATGTATCATCATTACTTCCTTGTACTCTATTCAGAGAACATCCAATCACAGTGGTTTTTTACTTATTCTTCTCCTTCCATCTCAACTTTAGTTTTTCATTTATACCGAAATGTATCCAACAAGCATGGAAGCTCTAGAGAGGGGACTGCTAACCGTCCTATACTAATAAACATCTGTTATTCAAATGATGTACTCGCTCAAAGACAAGCTGGGACTGGAAAGCAGAGGGGATTGATGGAGCAGAGGTTCACACTATCTCACAAAAAACACTAAAAACAAATCTATGCTGTTGACATGAAAAGAGAAGCTGTAGTAGCTGTGTTTTGATAGAGTGACTAGTGGGGTCATGAGAGACCCACAGCTGATTTCTACAGCTGGAATGCTAATAAACCACCTTGCGCTGCTGCTTATATATGCTGCACTCTAGCACAACAATACGACAAGGAGTTGATTTTAGAAGCACAGGTTATATGTCAAAAATAGGTGAAACGTGGTGATTAGAAAAGGGAGTTGATGTTCATTTCTGTCTGAATTTGTTAGTGGATCTTGGAAAAAAAACACAAGTCCCTTGTTGTGGTACAACTGGAGTATTACCCATAGTTCTTTGCTAGTAGTTACACTGTGATGAGCTAAGCCACTGCAATTCAGCAGAGGTTCTTCTGCCGCTGCTCTAGAACAAATGGGAGGGGAACTAGGTGTGTGTTTCAGGTGCAGATGTCTCGCTGGGGCCTACCCCAATCCTCAGCAGGCTTCTTTTGGGTCCTAATAATAACTTGAAAGTGCCTCTTTTTGCCCCTTTTAATTAGTCTCCAGAACGCATACAGCTAATTGGTGGTTCTTAATTGGGTTTAGATTCGCTACTTGTCTGTTCAGATCCCTCTGCACCCCACCCCAATCCCTTCTCAGTCTAGGTGAAAAGAAATCCTCACACCCCAGCCAGGGGTTTTATGTTTCTTGTCACTTAGCACTTTGATTTCTTGGTGAATTAAGAGCTATTTAATTAGCAGGGTTTCTTTTTATATCTCCATCTCAGTAGGGGAGAGATTTGGATGGTGTCAGAGTTGAAGCTTTTTAAAGGTAAAAGAGGAAGTTTCAAAAGCAGTGGCTTAACACACTTTGACAGAAACTTATTGTATTCACAGCCTAGAATAAAAATTTACAGAATGAGTAAATTCATGCACAGAAACAACAGGCATAGTTGTCAAGTAACACAGTGACATCACGGTCTCCTTTACACCTGGCATTAACATGCATTTTGTATTTGGATAGTTTTCTGGGTTGGATTGCATTTACAGCTTCATGCATCTCGTCTCCAGCATGATTGGATAGAGCCCAAGCAAACTGCATATAACATGAGATTGCATGAACTGACGCATTGCTGCTGCACTAACCTACTGATAGGGGTCAGTAGTAAAGAAAAGTTAACAAAAAAAAAATCATAACACTCTCGTCCAAGTGTAATCCAATGAAATAATTTGATATGCAGTATATTTAGATATTGTTAATACACTCGGGTGAGAAAATTGCAAAAGCACATTGTCTGCTGTTTTTTATGACTTTTTAGTACTCACAAACTAGATTTAACTCAGCCTATCAAAGTGAAACACATGATTTGCAGTGTAACCTCAACACATATTAAGTTCAGACCTGAATGCGGATATGAAAATGCATCTAAATTCCCCCCGATCACCTTTTAAAAGTAGTTTCAGTCATCTGATCACAATTTGTCTTTTGGTCCAGATCAATCCGATCATGATCCGAATCCGATCATGCATGTTCATTCCAGTTGTAAGGGGGCTTGTGAGTTTCTTGATTAAACTCCATTATGCTTTAGTTTGTGGTTAGCGAATAGACCGTACAAATCAATAGCGTATTCTTTAAATCAATACACACCTGAGAGGTATGTACGATTTGAGAAGTGGTATTGATATTGAAATAAATGTTTTTTCTTGTTGCATTGATAACATAGTCTATCTAAATACCATTACTTGGCACTGTAGTAATTCTGCCATCTAATTTGGATGCTGTTGGATATGTTTAGAGCTCATCTGGAGGAGGACCTAAATGCAGCCCTCGACAGAGTTGCAGTGCATGACCTACAAGAGCATCAGCAGGAGGAAACGCAAGGTATCACACACTGTCCTATCCAACACACACTTCAAAGGCATCACTTGCACTACTTAATGTACTGTAATGTAACTAATGAGTGTTAAGCTGTTCCATTAAACTGTTATAAACATTCTGAATCCTTTCTTTTGGGAGAATGCAACTGATCCTTTCCAGCTCATTTAATACCAATGTGGTTTATTAATACTATGTCCCAGGCCCTTATTCTACACAAATTGTTCAATCTATGGAGTTTTGATGGAATCAATTTCAATATGGGACTCTAGTATCCACTAAATGGTAGCAAATGTGAAAAAATTCTAACACCTGTGTGCTCTGGTTGAACTTTGGTCAGGAGACACCTTTAAGATTATAATTTTTAAATTTTGTGGAAATAAGTCTGATGATATAGGCAAAATAACATTATCCCTTAATGTAATTTCAAGTCTCATTTCCTGTATGCATCTTTCTTTGACCCATCATATTAAATATGACTGTTTACTAATGTAATATTATTATTATTATTATTGTACTGTTATAGTATTTATTAATATTTTGAATTAGCCTTTATTTTTACATTTTTAGTTTTCATTTTCATTTAAGTAATTTTCAGCTTTAATAATAGTGTAGTACTCACCCTGATATTGTCACAACCCTGCCTTTCTTTCTTCTGTGGATCATAAAAGAAGATATTTTAAAATGATAGTAAATGGTTTTGTTTTGTTTTGTTTTCCTTCCCTCTGGTTACCAACATTCTATAAAATAGTTTATTTTGTGTTCTGTAGAAGATATAAAAGTCTTAGAGGTTTGGAACAGCATGAGACATGAGGGAGAGTAAATAATGACAGAATAATCTTTCTTGTGTGAACTATCACTTTAAACTTATTTTAAATAATTGCCACAAAAGTATTTCTAAATTCCATTTCAAATATTTTGAGTTTGTTTTTCATCTAATAATTATATTTTATTTCAGCCATTTTAATTTTTTTTTTTTCAATTAACAAAAACTGTTTTTAGTAGTTTTAGTTAACAATAACAACACTGTTGCTAACCTTTAATGTTCCTGATATCTGAGATTATTTCACTCTACTGTAAGTCCTCCTTTTACCAACATTAAGATTTGTTTCATTAAAATTCTCCTTCCCTCTGGTCAGTGGCAAAATCGGGTCATGGGTGACACAGGGCAGCGGTATTCAGTATGGAGCATTTCCCCATGCACACGCAGCTGCCACAGACACACACTTTCATCTTTCATCCGCTTTCTGTTCCAGTGAAATCACGAAATAAAATTATGACATGACCATTAACCCTTGAGAATTTGAGAGAGGTGGGTCCAGATGTGCTTTCGGAAATCCAATTTGCTGTATTCCCAATTGATTTCAAACTCACATGGCTCTTTGCACGCCCTCAGAAAGGAGCTTGTACATTCCTATCCGTCAAACGCTCCATCAGAGCGATCTCTAGTGTATAGACACCCTTCTTTGGGGAAAATTGGCCAAATCTTGGTAGGGACATTTCTAAAAGTTGGCAGAAAGTTGGTAACATTCCTACCTAAATCAGTGTTGTGGGGAAGTGTTAGTTACTTTAATGACCTATTTTATTCCCACAATAGTGTTTTCTAAAATGGCTATTCTGTATTTTTATTTTGCATTGTGCCCACTGGATACAACCATACATTTCTATATAATTTTAATAAGTTTTTTTTTTTTTTTTATATGTCAGCTTTAGTCTTAGTAGTTTTAGTACTTCATCTTAAATACATAGTTCACATAAAATTAACATTTTGTTGTCATTTACCCTCATATTGTTCCAAACCTGTGTGACTTACTTTCTTCAGTGAAAAAAGGCATTTTGAGATAATGTGTCCCCCCTGTACAATGGTAGTCAATGGTAAACAAAATGGCTTGGACTATCCCTTTAAACGTATTTAAAGTTATTTTGTTTAGGTTAGTTACCGCAAGTTTACATTTTTCATCTGATTTTTATATTTTATTCCATGCCTAAATCCATGCCTGTGTTGTGAGGAAGTGTTATTTAATTATAGTTATTTTACCAATTTTATTACCACAACAGTGTTTTATAACATGGCTATTCCATATTCCATATTCTATTTGCATTTTGCCTGCTGGATATGAGTGCAGTATAAGATGTGATGTCCGATTTGCAAACAAATGACTCTTATGAACTGATTATTTTAATTAGCCATTTCAGAGGTCACAGCTGACACCATCATGAACCATGGGTTTTGTTGTAAAAATTACTAAATAGTATTCTAAAAAAATCATTTTGTGAAATGTACTTAGACATGAACTTTTTTTTTTCCCAAACTGGAAGATATATTAGCAGTGCCCACAGCAGCAACTTTTAGTTTAAAGAAAAGAATGCTTTGAAGTAATTTATGAAACACGTGTTCCTATCTATGGACTAGTATGACATTATGTACAGTACCATACAGCCTTTCTGCAACTCTTCCAAATATAAGCTCATCTTCTAGCAATGACGAAGTGAAAATGTAACATTCAGTGCATCTCTCTATGGATCTTCATGCATTAGGTTGGGATAGAATGTGATCGTGGATGACTATATCAAAGGATTCTGTATTATGACAAGTATAATTTATAATAAAAAAGTCATTTGGCTGTTAAATGTTTCTTTTTATGACCCAAAGACATCCAAGTAATTTTTTTTTTTTTTAATATGGAGAATTGAGAGTATGACACTTCTATTGTATGCGTAATGTGTTGTCAGATTAGCCAAAATATTTAATAAACAAATATTCAAGGTTTGGGGGATGTGCAACTTTGTGAATAATGCATTAGAATTCTGCAGAAATCTTATGCTCAAATCTTTGAGTGTGGACTCCATGTCCTAATGATGGTCAAGTATAGTAATTTTCAGTCACACTTTATTTGAAGGTCCAATTTTCGCTATTAACAAACCATTAACTACGTCTGCCTCAATAAACTCCTAATTTGCTGCTTATTAGTAGTTAGTAAGGTAGTTGTTAAGTTTAGGTATTGAGTAGGATAAGGGATGTAGAATATGGTCATGCAGAATACAGGGCTTAAAGTTCTCCGGCACCGTGCCGGATCTCCGGCGTGCAGCGTTTGGGGAAAAAATCCTGTTGATATGTTGATATCACTGTCGACAGTGTCGAGTCCATGAGTTCGCCTACCAGTGGTATGAGAGGAGCACAGCTTTCACTCTCAACCAAACTAACATTACTAGCCAATCAGAATTTTTTGCTCTTATAAACATGAGACGTGCGTAATAATAGGCAGAGTCGCAGTCCTGATGAATGGAGAAGCGCGACAAAAAGCTGCGAGGCGATGGTCAAAGTCCATTCTAGCGCATATTTACATGGAAAAAACTAATTAAAAAGCAGCGGAGCTTTGTAAAGAGCTCAGAGTAATCATGTCATCTCCATAAGAACGATATGATTGCCAGAACAAATTTACCGGTCTTTTTGAAAAGGTCCTGTTCACATATGATCTCTTAATGGTAATTTTTCCGGTAATTTACCAGTAAAGACTGTATGTGTGAAAGGGGCTAAATTTCCTCTGTATATGCTGTGAGAATTGCTTAAAGTTCATCTGGGAAAACAATGTGCATTATCTCACTAGATTTGTAACGTAAATCATTTATAAACCTTTGCCAACACAGGAGAATACGTCAACCTATGTTTGAATGCCATGTTGTACACCGCGATTTCAAAATAAAAGTTTCTGCGTGTGGCCAAATATTAAAATTTATTGGATTAAAACATTGTTTAATCACGCTGTAAAGCGAAACGTCACCAGGCCGTTGCCGCCCTCTGCAAGTGTTTGTTATAATACATAATTTATTTAAATTGGTTATGTTCATATGTATAGGCATATTACATTATGTAGCCTATTTTAGCTGTGTTGTTCAATAAAACCATGTAATTACTTGGTTTTGATATCTTATTTGAGCCAATTATTATTGCATCATCGTTAGTTTATATATAAATAATCATACTACAGCCTGGTTTTCACTTAGGTCTGTTTGTGTTAATAAAAATATCAGATTACTCAATTGTCAGAATAATCAGTAGATTACTTGATTACCAAAATAATCATTAGTTACAGCCATAGATTAGTTAAAATATTTTAAAATAAAACTGTATTTTTACTTTTTGTAATTAAAAGACAAGTATTTTGTCATTTTGTCAGTGCTGCACGCTTTTCTCTTAACAAACAACACAGACAACAAAAATCACAGTGGTGAGAAAACAGCAGTTAAGAAAGCATCTGGTGAGAGAGATGTGGATATATTTAAACCAGATCTGCAGTTTAGCACTCCAGTCAAGTCTATTTATATAGTGCTTTATAGAACAGATTGCTTTAAACCAAGTAGCTTTTTCAGTATTAAACATGAAAAACATCTGACTTGACGGACTGAACAGAAGAAATTAACTGGAAAAGATCTCCACTTCAAAGAAGGCGGAGCCACAAAGCACAACTCCCTATCATGTAATCACCACATACCAATGGTAGTTCAAAGAAAGTTTGCTTTGGAAAGCTGTTTTGAACTTCCAGAACAAACTCCAAATGAACTTCATTTTGGCCTGATTTTGTTCAAAATGTCACACCCAAATAGTTCTTTGATTTTGATATATCGGGGCCTTCATTGTGAAAGTGCGACTTTTGAATCTGTAAAAAAAAAAGACATAAATGAATAAAATCTTATAACACCATGGGCATTTTAATAATGAATCTTCTTTTTCTCTAGTTATGCCAGGCTCTAAAATACAAGTATATCAGGTATAATGGTAAAATACTTAAAAAAATCCAGTAAATCACAGACAACTAGGAAAGTCATGTCAAATCATTGTTTAAAAAGAGAACATTCAGTGTTTAAAACCGGATTAATTGATTGTTTTTATTTTTGTATTTCTGCACACTGCATAATTTTGCAGACATTTGGAGTCCTTCTAGACTGACAGTGAAAATAGTGAACCACTGTGAAGCAGAAGACTTATGTTGAGATGGAACACAGCTTGACCGTATATATTTACACTTTTAAAAATAATGATAATAAAAATATACATTTTATTAAATTATATATTTTTTTCATGTTATTTCTGATGTTAGCAGCACAGTATGAACAGTTAATGGTTACTTAAAGTTTCCTGCTGGTGTGATCATTCTCAAATAAGAGCATGTGTGTGCATGCATGAACATGTGAATAGGTGAATAGTAGTTGTTGTTTTTTGGGTTTTTGCAAGTGTGTGGTGTGTGCATAAGGCTACAGAGAAAGACAGGTCTGCGACTCACTAGAATTTCAACCTTGTTTCTTACTTGTCCAAAGGTCAGCTCCAGAAAAAAAAAATAAAACTGTAAATATTTCACAACATTTTCATTCGACAAATGAGCATCCACATTCACCATGAAACTTTTATTAACCCAAGGCGGCAGAAAGTTCTGCTCTCCAAATGTGTTTATTTTCCCCTCTTTAAACAAGCATAGCAACAAAGTTCCTTCCATGAAGTCAAAAACGCAAACTCCATCATACATTGACAGTTACCCTTAAAATTAATTTCTTCAGGTCAGAAGGTTTTGATTTGTGGTTACGAGTCCCTTTTCTTAGTCTGTCCATTAAAGGCCTCTTTATGAGCTCAATCAGTTGAATAGACCTTTAAAAAGACAAGAAATTATGTGTCATTAATGATAATTGATTTGAATAGGGAAAGTGGCTGTCAGGTGACAGTATGGGTTTTTATTCCTTCAGCAGAGCTTCTGTTTCGGGAAGTGCCGGAGGACGAGGTCAGGAGGAGCAGCACCCCCATCAAGACAACCGCCAGAAGAGTGGAACAGACTTTTAAAAAGGTACCAGTCGTTGGCTGTTCAGCCTTTATATGAATAGCTACATTTTGTGAAGAATAATAATATAAGGTCACAGTTCCTTACATCGTGTGCAAAGCCGCAGACTATTACCAGACATTAAATGCATAAAAAGTCAATGGTAACACTTTGCAAAAAAATCAGTTTGATAACATTATTTAATGCATAAGTATCATGAACACTAATTTAAACTAAAGTAATAATTTTTCCTCCGAAAGACAGATGTGATGTGTGATGTTCAATTAATATCAAAATATACATTATGTCATATAGACAGGTGAATTATCTTGCTCGACTATGTAAAACCCCACTCAATTACAGCTATGCATGTAAGCAACTTAATGATCTTTTTTTATTTATCTAGGTTATCTATGTTCATTGTTATTTAATGTTTGTTTGTAATACATTAACTAGTATACATGTATACAGTTTAAAGTGATAAAAATGTATAGATTAACATTAAAGGGTTAGGTCACCCAAAAATGAAAATTCAATCATTAGTTCCTCACCCTCATGTTGTTCCAAACCCGTAAGATTTGTCTTTGGAACACAAATTAAGATATTTTTTGATGAAATCTGAAAGCTCTCTGACACTGCATAGACAGCAACGCAACTGCAATGTTCCCAGATTTCGGAAATGTAGCAAGGACATCAAAGAAATAGTCCATGTGACATCAGTGGTTCAACCGCAATGTTATGAAGCTAAAAGAATACTTTTTGTGCGCAAAGAAAACAAAAATAACGACTTTATTCAACAATTCTTCAACAATACAAGGCTTGTCCACTCACAAATACCCAGTACATGCTGCAGTGATGGTTAGGCTGGTACCCATGCTGTTATTATATGTGTCATTATATGTGTAAATGAATCTGTTCCTGCCCTGATTGCAAAGCAAAACGTGATTGGTTATAGCGAAGATACGACTGGTCAGCGGAATGTGACGGTTATCTGAATTTATACACCTGTAGTGTAGTGCAATATTTAAAAATATTATTGAAAGTTGGTAATGTAGTAATGAAACCTGAAGGAGGAACAAGTGCAGTCAAAAAAAAGTAATATTTAGAATTGTTTAGAGATTTTAAAGTCTAATTTAAAGTTTTGGTTTTCGGCGTGTCCTGTGTTGTTGGTATTGATTTTGGGTAATAATTTTATTTCAGTACATAACTATTAAAAACTAATGCAAGTAGGTCACATGCAGAGTTAATTTGGTTTAAAACTGGATGGAGGTCATGCAAAATAACAGTTTATAACAATGGGTGTGCTCAGAAAAAAACAAAAACACTAATGTAGTAAAGTAAAGCAGCGGTAAAAGCCACCTGTCTTCCTGTAATATGGATCGCTCATTTAAGCCCTCAACAGCACAGCAAACACCCTTAAGACTCATTTGAATGAAACTAAACTGCTCTGTTTGCATTCGCTGACTCTGCTGGTGTTTGACAGCGAGCCCTTCACTCATTTAACACAAGCAAATCATTTGTCATTAGTATTTAGCCTGAGCAAATCAAGCTCACACTCTATTCAGAAGCACTTGACTTCCCCTAAAGCAACATTTAGCTTGGTTCTTGCTGGAGGGGCTGGTGAGGACTGAGGGAACATTCTGAGCAGAGGAATGAAATGGTTTGTAGAATAATTCGGAGCAGATGATGGCATTGTGAGCGGTGCCAGCAGCTGCCATATGGTCGTGTAATGGGGGCTGTCATCGCCTTTATTACCGAATGACAAGCACCATGTTAAACTTAATAACCCACAGGGGCAGACTGCTGTTTATGTGCTCCTGCAAACGCATTATAAATGAAATAATTTTTGATGGAGTTGTGGGAGGGGGGCGAGTCGTTGTCAGCCAGCCGTAAAGGGGCCTAATGTTGTTTGAAAGGTGGTGTGCTGCGGCAGTACGGCTGCGAGAGTGCTAAATAAAAGGCAGCGATTTGCCTGGGGGTATACACCCAGCAGGCATCCCCTCCTCTCTTTCACACCCTCCACCAGGATTTGACAAGCTGCCTAAATGGCCCTCTTTTATGTTTAGCCATGAGTAACAAATTTGGGGAGAATCACTGAGTGCCTGCTTGCCTGCCCCAGAACGGACCCTCTCCATAAAGGCCAGATGAGAGTTTAAAGTACAAACGTCTCAAAAGATGAGGTGATAATTTGCTGTGCACGTGCCTCTGCGTACTCCCACAGATAGAGCAGTTACAAAGTCAAATGGTCTCTCTGGAGAGCGAGATTGTGCGGTTGCGAGAAAACAACCGGGCGCTACAGGAAGCGAACGGAGCTCTGGCCGGAGAGCGGGGTGATCTGCAGGCCAGAGTTCAGCTTCTGCAGGAACGCAAGGAGGCAGAAGAGGCCCAGGCCAGAGAAGAACGGGACCGACTGCTGGCCCAGATGCAGAGCTTTGAGAGACAGGCGAAGGAGGCCATGAAAGCTGCCGCCCAGACCAGGCGCAGACTGCTTAAGCTCCGCCAGGAACTAGGAGTCCTTCAAGCAGAGAGAGATTTCCATCGGTCCGCAGCTAAACGCAGGGCGAAAGCCGCCACTCTGGCAAACAACAAGATCAGGTCCAAAGCACCCTGGGTTGACGCCTCCAGCAGAACGCGCATGCGCTCGACGCTGAACAGGATGGACAGTCCCGCCAAGGACGACTGGGAGGACATGAGCGCAGACAGGTACTTCCCCCACCTTTCACTATCCCTGTCTCTTTCTCGCTTTCCATCTCTCACACTCTCATTATTTTTCTGACTGTAGGGACAGCACGCATATGCAAAAACACAAGCAAACGGGTGATTGAATCCCAGCTTCTGTCTAGTTGGTATTCAAAAGAGAAAAAAAGAGCAAGAGGGGGGCAGAAAGAGGGAAAAAAAATCAGATCCTTTGAATTATCCTGGGATGTCTTGCTAGGAGCTTATTGACTGAAATTTGCATGTAGAATTAGCCACCTCTGAGCAGCCGAGTTGAACCGGCGCCAGGAAGCACCTGAACCCGCCTGCAGCACCTCACTTTCTGCCCAATGCCATTTTCCCAACGTCATGAGCCCCGAAATTGACAGTTTGGCAGGTTAATTTAATTTGTGATTCCTTTGCATATTCATCACGGACAGAGGAGGAGTCCTAGGCAAGCCCTGGCCAATCAATTGAGTTTTCCTCCTGTGACACTCTTATTCAGCTATGGTACCAGCATCTTCCTTCTCTCTTCCTCTTCCTATATTTTCTCTAATTTAACAGGATACATTTTGAATGACTCTGTTCGGCTCTCTACCAGATGTCTACAAGCTGTTTAACATCCTCTGAAATCTTCAGTAATTATTTCATGAAAGTTTTATGTCACCTCCTGCATCAGAGTTTATGGCATGATGGATGGAATGATGATTTCCAATGATACCAGTTCAGATTTATTTCACCCAAATGCACCACTACTAACAGAACGGCATGCTGGAAACTTTCCAAATCTGTCTCCAAGAGGCTCTTGTATGAGATGCTGGAGCGTTTAGAGTGTCCCAACTGCACCTCAGCAGTTTGAGTTACACACCACACATGGGTGTTTAGCTTTCTGGGTTGACTGCTTTTCTGCTAATTAACCACTCTCATGTGAATGCTATAGAATGGCACATAGTAGTCCCCCAATATATCTCTTTATCTTGGTAAATAAGTCAACTTTATCTCTGCAGTGACAGTGACGAGTTCTCTGACAGCCTGGAAAGTCGATATTCTGTTCAAGCTCGACGAGTTTCAAGGAAAACCAAGGTTTGTTACACAAAATGTTTATATTATTTTTAGGACCTTGCAATATTCTCTTCTTTTCTGTTTAAGATTTTTTGCTCAAATTAAATGTTTTGACATAGTGATTTATAGGCACATTTATAGGCTTTTTTGACAAAAGGTTTCAAAAAGACTTTATTTTGGTGTCCTTGTTATGTGTTACATGTACTTACTGTAGTTATGTAAGTAAGTTATGCATAATTACAGGCAGCTAACCCTAAACCAAACTCCAACCCTAATGCTATAGTAAGTACATGTTGTTAATTAATATTATTTGCTTCTTATTTGTATATTACGCTGTAACAAGGACACCTTGAAATAAAGTTTAACTGAAATTTCCTGAAATTGTCCTCAGTCTGCCACTGGTCGTCCAAACAGACTGCATCCTGCAAGCTAGGCTGTATCTGAAATTGCATATTTCCCTACTATATAGTAGGCAAAAAACATTATTCAGGGGGCGACCTAATGTTTCCGCCAAGATTCTTAAGTGCGCTTCCGATGGACACTTTAATATCCCATGAGGCCATGGGAGAGGATTTGTAAATGGCAGTAAATCAATGCAACCGATGCTGGTAAGTTACATGACAATGACAACATGACAAATGGATTATGTTCATTCGACATATTTCCTAACTATATAAAACATTTTTTTTTTTTTTTATCTACTCTAAGTATGCAATTTTTAGATGCAGACTAAGTTTCCGTCTAATCAGTTTCTCGATCTGGCAGGATCTAATCCGATTGGCTGGCTTTACACAGCTTCTTAAAGTGCACATAGGTATTCTTTTGTTTGTTTTTTGTTTACAAGCTGCTGTATTGATACAGGGTCTGTGAAGAGATACAAGGAAAATAAATGGAAAGAATTATTAAACGGGGAGAAAGAATTATTTTACAAATGAGCATAAGTAATTAGAAAAATTTCGAAAACACGTACATATATACATGTATGTATATCATTTTGAACATATGTAATTTATGTTTTTTTAGTGTGGTAGATGCCATATTTAATGTGGTGTAATAAAACCACCCCACCTTATCTAGCAAGCAATATAAACTGATCAGTTTGTCTCCGGCTTTAAATGCTCATGCTTTTTACAGTCTGGGTGAATTCTGATTTACTGTTAATGTGTTTATTGTTCATCAGCTGGAAGAAAAAAAAAAAAAACATACTGAAAGTGATTCAAACAGAAAGCTTTAGTATGAAGTTTTTATATGACATCTACTCGAAGATAGGGCCTAAGCTCATGTAATTGGTTGAGGCAATGTTGCTGTATCCTCAGAGCCTAAGTTGTAACACTTTTGAACAGAATCAATCTACAAATAGCTTATTTATAGTTAAAAAAATTACGCTCTTCACCTTGAAATTGCCTCTTTTCATTTACGAAGCGAAGAGTTCAAAAAAACATTTTCTTCTTGACTTTAAGCAGCTGTGTCGATTGGGAGATGTGTATCAGAGGTGTCTGTTCCTGTAAAGTGCGATCTCTTCTCGACAGACTCTCAGGGCTCCACTGGCTCTCCCCCATCCCCTCAGGGAATGTGGAAGCTCCATATCTTCTCCTCTTTTCGCTTCCTCTCAGCTCTACAGCTGTCAGCCCTCTCTTAGATCCTGCCTGAATGCCTCTGTGTACTCGTCAACCGTGTTGGCTCACATCGGCGTGACAGTGGAGCAGAGCACTGCGCCGCCCGTGTCACACTAAAGAGCTTCTGAATAAATCCGTGATCAAACCCACAGAGAGGGAGAGAGAGACTGATCAAAACCTTTTTAAATAGTGTTCGATACAAACGAGGGGAAAAGCCAAAACCTCTTTGATGTGACTACAAACGCTTCCTCTGTGTCACTCTGCCGTGAGCCGCCACGTTACGTTATGTTAAACTGTTGCCCCAGCTTTTTGTGTCATGTGTTGTGTCTTTCCACCTCTTGCCTGCTTGCAGGGCTGCAGGTACATGCTGATCTGCCCCACAGACAGGCCTGGAGAGGAATCTCAAACCAGAAACATCCAATTCCAAGGTAACCTGGTTGACGCAACTGTGCTCAGGCGCTTGCATAATGAGTGATTGTTCGCTCTTGATTGCTTGTACGGCCCTTATCCTATAAATTCTTAAAAAACCAAATAGAAAACTCAACCTACTGTAAATATAGAAACAATTTCTCTTCAATTTCATTTTTCAAGCAAAATATGTCATTTGTAATTGTTAAGATAATGATTATTTACAACAACAACAACAAAAAAAAAAAGGTTGGCCAAACATTCCTACTGCCTCTTCTGCCCCGCTCCTATGTGTTGGTTCAGTCTAGCCCCCAAATTCATTCAGTTGTGTCAGAAATTGACACTGGATAGCTGAAACAAATTAAAGCATCACATTGTTTCAAATCAAGCTAATAAAACTGTTTATGTAGTTATCTATAAGAAAGTCAAATAGAAATAATTTTATTGTCAAGAAATTACATACAATTTATGATTCTCATTCACTGTGTTTGTACATTTTAGGTGCAAACTCCTAAACCTCTTTTTGAATGCCTATTATTATATTTTTAATAGTACTTTTATTCAGCAGGGATACATTAAATTGATCAAAAGTGACAGTAAAGACTTTTACATTGTTACTAGATATAGATATATGTGTAGATAGATGTGACCCTGAAGACTGGAGTAATGGCTGCTGAAAAATAGAATTATATTTAAACAGAAAACAGTTATTTCACTTCAAATTTCATTGTTGCATTTTTAATCAAATAATTGCAGCAAATAAGAGACTAATTTCTAAAACATTTAGCTTTGCAGTAATACATTTTAAAATGTGTTAAAATAGAAAACATTTGAAAATTAGTTTTAAAATTGTAATAATTTCACTGTTTTTACTGTATTTTTTATTAAATAAATGCAGCCTTGGTGAGACACCACCCCAAACATTTGCATGTGTAAAGCTAGCTGAAAGCGCAAAGCAAGGACATTTTGATTTGAAATATTTTTTAAAGGAACAGAAGCACACTAACATGCCATGATGTCTGTTTTGCACAATTACAAAATGCGGTCCACTATATTGTATTGTTTATTGTTTTGTTATTGAAGACATAACTTCAGATTAATGTTTTGCTGAAGCAAAATTTTCCTTCAGTTTTTTTGTGAAAATGAAGACTCGAGGGTTTAACCAGAACGCAATTCTGCATGAGAAGATACGTTTAATAAATTATAGACATAAATAAAATAAATAAAAATTTTAAAATAATGTTCACTAAAATAATATTATAGTCACGGCAGTCACAATAACAATTTTCAAAATAAAGCAGTGGCTGTAATACTGTGGATATAATATTGTTATTATACTAGCTGGTTTTGTACTGCAAGGCATAATTAAAGTGTTGTTACAACCTTAGGTATCCACTGTCAGATTTGAAGAGACTGACGGTAGCATTGTGTCCTCTTCACCACCCTCAGGTGCCTCCCTGCAAAAGATCAGGAAGAAAAGAATTTCAAAGTCCCATGCTGTTTTGCAGCAGCGTCTTCTGTCCCTCCAGCAGCAAGTCGCAGCTCTACAGACAGACAAACAAGCAGCACAGCAGCTCGCAGCAGAGCAGAGCCACAGACAAGTGCAAACTCAAGTGCAGTTAGACTCCCTTCTCCAGCAACTCAACGCCAGCAAGCAGCTTTCAAAGGTACTGCGAGACCAGAGCGTCTCTACTAGCACTTTATTTACTCCTGGGGCTATTTTTATTTGATTTTAATGACTGATTTATTTTTTAAAGAATCTTTTATAATTATTATTCATTAAAAATATGAAATTCAATTTTTAGGGAAAACATAAATAAGCTATGTAGCTAAGTTAGAGTTTAAGTTATAACTTTAAACCTTATGCTTTAAGGTACACAGTAAGTGATTTATTAATGTATTGGTTTATTTCAAATGTTAGTCATTACAGCTTTATCATACTATGATGCTCATACTTGTCAATTTGATTTCAAATGTACATGCACAGTGCCGTGTGCTGGCTCCAGTTAGACTGTGCAGTTGGAAATGCCAAGCCCATTTGAGATTTGATTAAGACTCTTGAGTGGAACAGGAGGTCAAGATGAACACCCCAGTGTCCAGTCCATCTCTCTTCCAAAACACACCCTGCTGCAATGACACTTTGCGAGTCTGTGTGTGTGTGTGTGTGTGTGTGTGTGTTTGCACATGCGCATATATGACAGTTTGTTCCTGTTTGTTTGTTTGACTCAAAATCTTGCATTATTAATAGAGTGGTGAAAGGGCAGCAGGTTGAGTGCCCTGCACGCTGCCCCCTGCTGCCCTGTAGTGTGATCACCCTCTTTAATTGGCTAGAGGTGGAGTGTCCAGATTTGATCCTCTTTTCTGATGAGGTGATGAAAATCACAGTGGTGTGTGGAACAGGACTGTGTGTGTAGTTTGTTCATTTGAGAATTGTGTCTTTTTTACCCTTCTTTGGCTTGTGTAAGTGTGGTTTTCTGTAAGAAAACTTTCCAGGGAATCAACAGAAAGACAGAATTCTGTAGAGTGTATTGACTAGGTCTGTAGATTGATTACAAAATAATTAATGAATCGTACCTTTTTTGTAATTAATCATAATGAATCACATCTAACATTATTTGTAACATATCATTTGTAAACATTAATATATTTTCACATTCTCCAAAATTAACACCAGAGATAATATTTCACACTATTACCGATACCAGTACAAAATTAAGTAACGCCTTAGATTATGGAACACAAATTCATTAACAACTCTACAAAAACAGATATGGAGCTCGTTTTTTAATTTTAGCCTATAAATGCAACATAATTTTTGGCAGTATTCAGCACATATGAATGGGCCCATACACAGGACATTCCGGAAGCGTTCGCTCAGAAGAGAGTGCAAAAACACAGCACAAATATAAATTAAACAGATCGCCAATCAAGCTGGTCGTGAAGAAAATCGTGTGCATGCTTATTATGATTATTAGTGTAATCTGCAGGAAGCGCAAAAAGACGATCCTTGAAGTGTGAGTTTATCAGTGAGTCTTCAGCCATGTATTGAGTCAAATAAAGTTTTTTTTTTTTTCTTAAGAAAAAAAATTCATATGTTCTTATTTGAGAAATTTTGTACTAACACATTAGTACGTATTAGGCAGTGAGGCAAATATTAATATGGTATGGGTTGATAAGGCTCCACCAGTGCTAACTATGGCAGCCAGGATAAAAGACAGCAGCCCACCATCACGCCATCAGCTGGAGTAGTGTGGGTTTTACAGCATGGGTGTCAAATCCAGCTCTGCACCTTTGAATGTAAATATACTCGTGTATATTCATGAGCTCACCTAGACGCATGCTCTGCCTTTTATTCTAGATAGAATTATTAGAATGGTGTCTGATTCCACAGCCAAGTAAAACGCTCCTCCACCAGCAGATGTTCGGATGCAGGGAGGAAATAAGAGCAATTATGTCCACAAAAAAAATTAATTTAATCTAGATAAATGTCAAAAGTACTTTCCATGTTAAAAATGAATAATTCACACGAGATTTCAGTAGTGTAGTAAAAGCTATTTTAGTCTACTCGTGGTGTGTTATCAGAAAGTCATTGACTTAATGGTTTGGTGAAATACACTGATTGATTTAGAAATGAAAGAACACAACTGCACGTTGCTCAGTTTTGATGGAACAAATTTTACTGTACATTATTATCAGCAAATTAGAGAAAGTAACACAATATTGTGTAAAATGTAAGTTTCTCTATATACATTTCTTGTTAACTGAGCTGTTGCATAAAAGTGAAATCACACTGGCTATTGTGATTTTTTTTCTGAATATCATTACAACAACATGATTGCAGGAATATTTTATATAGCTGTTCTTTTAACTTGAAGTTTAAATAACGTGCATTTTTGATGAAATTTGGCCTTTTTTCTGTAATTGTATTGTAACACTTTTATTATGAGCCAAGTAGCACACTAAAAATAACTTTTATTCATTTGCAAATTCTGGTGCTTGTTTTTTCTTCTTCTTCCCCTCTGTGTGAGAGTCTGTGTTTCTTCTGTATTAGTGTTCGTGTCGGGTGTCACACTACTCTCAGCTCACATTGATCCCTGTGCCCTTTGTGGTCTGGTATCGATCCTTTATTTTGCTCATTTTAATGTCTCTCTCTCTCTCTTTCTGTCTCTCACCCTCTCTCATTATATTGTCTAGGCAGAAAAGACAAAGCTCCTGTGATAAATGGCCAAGTTCAATTAAAGCTTGAAGCGGAGTAGTCGTGCTGAAGCAGGGTTGAAGTGTCACAGAGCTCTTGTAGCGATCACACGGATGTCATATGCAGTATTAGCAAAGAATGGATCTCTTATTACAGACTCTGTGATGTATATTAGATGAGTTGAATGGCTTCTCGCTTCCCTACATGTGTTAGAACTGCGGCTGATGGTTGTTTTAGCAGCACCTGGTATAATGCATCTGCTGTAGTGTGTGTGTGTGTGTGTGGGTTCCTTGTTCTCTCTAAGTGGAACACATGCTCAGCAGTGAAGTGACACTTTCATCAGTCAATCACAGTGCATGTCCCTGAGGAGCTTCCAGCTGATGTCTCCTTTTTTCTCTCTCTCTCTCACTCCTTCCTTTCTTAAATAAAGAATTAACATATTTTATTTTATTAAGTGCTCCAACCACAAGCTGGTGCTGTGACACAATAAATGTAGGTGACAAAAGTGCTCTACGTGTCATGAATCTGAGCTCGTGTTGTTACGGATGACAGAGGAAGTACACTTGATGTACTTTGACAGGTTGGACACATTCACCTATCTACCCCCACTCAGGTCAGCTTTCTCGTGAAGACTGCTGTCACACCTTTGAGCCGTTCAGATTAATCATGGCAGTGGGATTAATCATAGTGTGGCAGAACCTCTCCTATCACCACGGTGGAGGGACTTGACAGCCTGTTTGACAGGCCGGGCCTGTAATATGCGTAATTTGCAGGTGTAGTCCGTGTTCCTCTTTTAGGAAAGGGTCGGGATTACCTCAGGATTAGACTTCTCTTCTGACAGCGAGGCTTTCAGAGGCTGTTAGCGCTAAGCCAAACTAACCTCCCCACATCTCGTCCGAGTTGGGTGAGAGAGACGAGTGTGACTGGATTCTAACAAGCTTGACAGTTTAATTTACTGCTCCAGGTGACTGACTGGTCATGGCAGTTCGTAAATCACTGATCTGTAGAAGCCGTCTACTCAAGCATTCTCACCCAAAAAATTCTAACAAAGGATTCTTGGGGTCCACTTACAATTTCAGAGAAAGAAACACTAATGCATTTTACTAAATGGACTCTTATGTGTTAACTTCTTATATAAATTAATTAAATGTGTAGCACAATTGTTTTTAACACATTTAGCAAATGTTATAATACTAATATAGATATCAATTAATTGTGTGTAATACAATTATGTTCTACATTATACAAATTATACAAAATAATGAAAATTTTATTTAAAAAAAATTGTGACAGCCCTAGTTTAATCATTCAGAAATAATCTTTTTTTTAATTTAAATTTGTATTTATTCTAAATGTTTATACAGCTTACTTAATTATATTCAGTTAATATTTACATAATTCCTTTTGACATTAGTCAATTACAATGAATTTATAATAATTATAAATATACTGTGTGTGTGTGTGTACCTGTTTTTCTATTCAGGTGGGGACCTGAATACACACAGAGTCACGGGGACTCGTGCCACAGTGGGGACCTAAATTGAGGTCCCCACGGGTAAACAAGCTAATAAATCACACAGAATGACATTTTTTGAAACTCTAAAAATGCTGAAAGTTTCCTGTAAGGGGAAGGTTTAGGTGTAGGGTTGGTGTAGGGCAATAGAATATACGGTCTGTACAGTAGAAAAAGCATTGGAGAGTCCCCACAAGGATAGCAAACCAGACATGTGTGTGTGTGTGTGTGTGTGTGTACATGTTTTTATTCTTTTTATTCTTATTCTTATTTTATTCTTATTTATACCTTCTTATCTTTGGAAGTGAGTCTCTCGCAAGGGTATTATCATATCTTCGGGGCCTTGGCATCAAACAGTTTGAAAATCTGTGCTTTATAGGACAGCTTATAGGGGACCAGAGGATGTGTCAGTATGTAGACAAAAAGCCACATGATCCTCCAGTGCAGGGTCATTTATTAAACCCTCAGATTACTGGAAACACTATCAATGCCTCTCAGTGTGTTGCCTCTCAGTGTGTCTTTCATTAGCACAAACAACAAAAAAAAAAGATAGAGAAAGAGAAAGAAAGAGAATGCTCTATTAAAAGGTCAGAAACCAGATATCAGCAGTTGCATGTTTGAGATGTTCCACAAGAAACTGTGTATGTGTGTGTGGACGTTTTCCTCTGATTTGCCCCACATTGTATGCTGGGTGCAGTAAGAAATCATTATGTTTGGACAGAGGGTGAAGTATCGCATCTGAGTGTTGTTATAAACTCTGTGGTTTTATTCCCCAAACAGGGATTTGTGTTATTCACTTAGTTCTATGCAGTAACTGTGTATAGGTTCGTGAGTGAGTGAGCAATTAGTCCTAGTGCTCAGCTTTCAGCTCTACGCAGTGCTGATAAACTCCCAGAGTGCACTGGGACGAGCCGACAATGGCTCTATTAAGGCTGACAATCAACAGAAAAACGGAAGAATGATCTGCCTCCTTATTAGCATAAAGCTTTAATCGGATTTAGGGCTTTAATCACAAACTGCTACGTAGTCCTGAGTCTAAAAAATGCTCCTTAATCATAAAATTCACCAGAAAATGTTTAATCAGACTTGCTTATTTGTCATGCAGCTCGCTTAATTGATACTTATCTGGTCCTTTGTTACACAGCTGTTGTAAGAGCTCCTACATGTGGATTTGTTTATTCGTTGTTTGTGTGTTGTTGAGCAGAAGCAGGCGTGCGAGCTGGCTGGTCTGGAGCAGCAGAAGGCGTCTCTGCAGATGGAGTTAGCGCAGTGGAGACGAATACGGCAGCAAACGTCAATGAACCCCCCTGCCGTAGACCCGGAGCGCCTGCAGGCCCAAGTCAAACAGCTCACTCACCGACTGAAGGTGTCTTACAATTATTTTTATATTTCAATAGGTTTAGCTTATGTATTTGATTGATAGATTAAAACAGTAACCTGTGTGGGAAGATTAGCATCAGTATATGAGTACAAAATATGAATAGACATTGTTCATGACACAGATTTATGAAATCACCGTTTTTGGAAGTATTTTCTTTGTAAAGGCCTAAACAAAATGGATCTTTTGGGTATGTATAGCTCTTTTGTATTTATTATTTACATTTGCATTTACTTATTTAGCAGTCACTTTTATCCAACGCAATTTATGAGGAACAAGCAATTCATGACAGGCCAACAATATTTGCGTATAATGTCAGGTTTATTAGATAGCAAAAACTGAAAACATGGTATATATAATATAAAATAATAAAATTCAATATAATATAAATAAGGAATAACTAACGACAGGCTGTTGAATTATTGACAAATAATGCACACCTTGAGGTAATAATGCGGCCGCGACATGCAGCGGAGTGGCTGTTACACCTCGGGTGGGTATTATTTTTCAATAATTCAACTGTCTTAAAATATTTAAGAATGTTAAATAATTTTATTATTTGTTTATGTATCCTCTGCAATAGTTTCACAACCATTTTTAGACTATAGTAAGATGAGAAAATGAACCCATTGTTGATATTTACTGTATGTAAAAATCTGAAATATATTGTTAAAATAAAATGTATACTCTCTTATCCACCACTTTCTGCTTTAGTAGTACAGTGCAGTAGTACAGGTACGCATTTGCTAAAGCAATATCTAATTGTATTTAGACGCCTCTTTAGTTAAAAGTAATCCTAGGTCTGCTATAATATGGTTTAACTCTTCTGTTAAATAGAAGTGTTAACTATAGATAGATAGATGGTTTATATTATTTATACATTGTTTATTGATAAATGAAGAAATGCATTGATTTGATAGCCAGAACATACAAACAAAAAAGCTGAAACTTGAAACAAAGTTCAAACATGCATTGAAATGTTAAGTTTGACTTTCTCCATTTGAAGTTTGTTTTTTCTCTTCTTTTTTTTTTTCTTCTTTTCTATTTCTCCCTATAAACAAGATTTTGGTCTATAATATCACCAAATTGAAATATGGGGTCTGGCACTGCTCTTTATATTTTTGTGTTGGTCTCAATGGTAGTGTCATGTTCAAGAGACAGGAGAGTGTGTGTGGGTGTGTGTTATATGCAGTCAGGATGTGTGCTACATAAACGAGTCCTCCATTCCTTTCAACTAAAGACAAGGTGCACATACAAATATCCATCATTCACATGATCACAGGCATCCCACCAACTCAACCTGTCGTCAGAGTTTTCAGTGTGCCTCTTACCTTGACACACATTCACAGAGGTTGAACAAATCTGCCACTAAATAGATCAAAACCCAGCATAATAAATAATGCTATAAATGATAAATATATAAATATACAGTGCTACAATACATAATATAAGATTTAGTGACAAACAAGCATGTCTGAGATGATGGGGGGAAAAAATCTACACAATTTGGATTAATGGCTCTAAACAAATGACACGGAGTATAACCATTAAGTAAATTCACTTTCTTTGAGATATGACTGTGCACGTCATTTTCCGTTATTTCCTGTTTATTATTTCCTTTATGGTTCTCTTGTCATGATAACAAATAGATTTCCTGCGTTTTGCTGACTTTGATTTGGCTAACTTTTTTTCTTCAAAGATTTACCATTTCATTCATTTATTCCTTTTTAAGAAATAATATATATATATATATATATCAAACTACTGTACATAATTTAACTTTTTTTAAGTATTAATGAAACATTTTACTTTATTACAATATCCTGACCTTCACATCATCTAAACATTTATTTACTTCAAGCCAAAAATACACATATAACTGTACATACTTTTATAATTACTTCATAGAGCTGAATAAAAAATGAACATCACATCTTTGACCATATGCCCATACACAGGACATACTGTATGTAGATGTGTATATTTCTGAGAAACAGATGTGAAGCAGCATCCTCATTAAGCATCCCGATGGCTCAATATTCATAAATGAGTCCTACACGATGGGATATCAGATGATAGGATAAATGTGCGACTCTTTCTCTCCACAGAATGCCAGCCGTGAGATGAGCAAACACACTGCTGCTAACAAGAGCCTGAGGGCTCAGTTAGATGAAAAAGATCAGACATTGAAGGAACTGCACGAGAGGTAAATGCTCTCTATCCCCTCTCTTGACTGCCTCTCTTTCCTTCTTAGTCTTGAGGTATTCTCACTTCTTCACCCTCTATTTCTCTTTCTCGTGCTCTGGGTCACATTTGCAGTGTCTGATTCCACCATGTGGCAGACTTCAACACCATTCGTAGATTTTCAAAACCATGAAGCCGGCTGTGTATAGAGATACATAATAGCAGACAGAAAGAGACAGTGACAGGAGCTATAATTTCCTTCCCATGTAGTTATGCACTATCGTCATAAGATGTCTTGCCCTGGGCACCGAGTCTGACAGTCTGTTGTGTTAACCGGTTGCCTTCTCCCTGTCCTTTTTACTTCCTTCCTTTCTTTCTTTCCGCGTCACTCATTTCGAGCCATCTCAGTGGGATAAAAAATGGCGGTTATAATAAATAAAACATTTAGTGAGGTTTTGCTTGAAACAAGTGCAAAAAATCTGCCATTAAGGCAAATACCATATTTTTTTGCTATTTTTCCTCTCAAGAAAAAATTGATCTTGTTTGAAGTACATTCACATCCCTACTGGAAAACAAAGATATGGATTGAGAATAGCTTTTTTCCCCCAAGATGTACTTGCTTAGAAGTGTGTGAATGTCGCATGGTGTGTCCACAGACACGTAAAACTCCGGGGTTTCACGCCAGTCTGTGACAACATGTGAAATCACAGATGAGGAGTCCCTGTGAGCAGAAGCTGCCTTACGCCACGCAGCTTGTTTAAATGAAATACATGTCTAGACGCTGTAAAAAATACATCTGCTGCACTGCCTTCAAAAAAAGTGAATTTCAAAGCATGCTGCCATGTCCTGAGTCAATATCCGGCGCAGAGGTCTCTGCCTTATTCATAAAGGCCTGCCTTTCATGTGCCGCCTGTTGTCTTTCCATATCATAAATGTATTCATCTCCTTTGTTTTCTGCTGCAAACTGCGCATCCATGATCTATGAAAGCACTTACAACTGTATTAGCATCCAAAATGCATTCTGAATTAGCAATCTAGCACCTCAACACCGAAGAGACAAAGCGGAGAGCGCGAAGGAAAGCGTTCAAACGATTTAGCGAGCCAGGCATCCGTAGAGGAGCTGTTTTGAGGCTCACGCCAGTCATCAGTATCACCATCCTGCTATTCTTTTTGGGCGAGCTTACCCCTAAAATAAATGTTATAGATCTAATTGCCATTTGCTCTCTTGAGCTTTGGGAAAGATGGAGTGAAGTGGGGGAGGATGAGTGAAGCGTGGCTGTAAGTCAACAGGAGAAACGCTTCGTCCACTCTACAGCGGGGTCAATATGGGTTTTCTCATTAATGGCTGTTGGGTAACCTGACTCCATTTCCCCAGGCCACCCGGTCTTATTTAATTTAATGTCACTCCAATAAGAAGCTCTCACATTTATTCAGTGCATTTGCTTCAGGCACTCTCTCTCTCTGGAATTTGAGGATATTTATTTAAAAAGGACCTTTACTCATCATTACAGCAGCTCTGGTCAAGGAGGCAGTCCATAAAACAGCCCTCAAATGTTAACATATTCCAACACTTTTGTATGTCAGAGATGTGTAGATCTTTAAACTATTTAGGAGGAATCTGGTTACAATACTGCTGGCATTTTATTTGTTTTCTCTCTGTTTAATTATTCATTTCCATTTGTTAATTTTTAAAGTGAGTGTGTCCACATAAAAAAAAAATGTTCCTTTCTTAACACTGATGTTTATGTGCATATGTGTGCCTACAGGATTGGTGTTTTAGAGAGGGATGTGACGATGAAAAGGCAGCTGGTGGAGGATCTCAGGTGCAGATTAAAGATTTGCCAGGACTCCGAAAGGAGCCATAGAGCAGTGACTGAAGACTTGGAGAAGAAAGTAGGTCCTGCTCGAACAACAGATACTGTACTAGCCATGGCAACAGCCTTGGAGCATCCTGGAATTAATTATTCTCTCTGCCGTTATTGATTGTGTCACTCATCCAGAGTCTGAACTTCCTAGGCTTCCACATTTCACTGTCTGTTTAAAAATATTGAAGTAATTGAATTTTCGGTCTCAGCGACCCCACTCTTATTTAATAACAATTTCTTTTCTTTCTTTTTTAGATGAAATCTCTCACTGATGAGTCAACTAACCGGAAAGCCCTTGTCGACTCTCTAAAGAGAAGATTGACAGTTGCCACTGCAGAAAAAAACCAGCATGAGACAACCAGCCAAAAACTCAAAGAAGAGCTTCAGAAGAAGGTTCAAGAGCATCTATTCATCACTCAGTAATTTTTAATGTTACTTCAGTATTTTTTTGCTGGTGCTTGTCCTGCGTTGTATTGTAGGTTTCTTTCTTTTTTTCTTTCTTTCTTTCTTTCTTTCTTTCTTTCTTTCTTTCTTTCTATCTTTCTTCTTCACATAATTACCTTATTAATCTTATTTGATGTTTGGCCCCAATGCCATACTTTTCGTTTCATCTTCTGCTATTGATCTGTGGGTTCATTGTTATTTTACTAGATATCTATTATATACATCTGTTATCTATTTGTAATGTAATGATTGTTAGAAGTTATTTTAAGTGTGTTTATTTTGGTGGGATTTCTGATTTCTGCTTACACATCCCCAGGAACAGAGAGTGGCCGTCCTCCAGGCACGCATAAGCGAGCGCGATCAGGCCATGGCTGAGCTGGAGCAGACTGCGTCTAAACAGATGCATGGTTTGGCCGAGCAGAGCTCTCAGGCTCTGGAAACACTGCAGAGAAAACTCGCCCTCGCCGAGTCCCAGCTGCACCAGTTCCACACATTCATTGAGGTATCTGAACATTCAGTCTGTCTTCGTTTTGCTTTTAGGCCATTTACACTTGGTGTTAATTTAAGTCCTGATTAATCCAATCAGCTGATACATATTATTACTGTTTACTCCTGGAAGTAACGTGTTTCAAATATGTCTCCTGTGATCACTTGTGATTGAATCAAAAAGTCAGTATTTGTGGCCAAATAGATCATATAGGTCAGAGTATGATGAAGAGGAAAGAAGGGGAAAAAAATTAATCTAAGCAAAAATTTGATTTTAAAGAATTTGAAAATGTTTTTTTTTTTTTTTTCACATTACTGCATGTTGATATCAGGCACTCTTTTTTCCATGACCAGTTTTTTTTTTTAACTGCATGTAACCAGTAAAATTGTTTTAAAATGGTGGTTGATTGACAGGCGAGTAGGTGGCCTTTGTTGTGTTGATGCAGTCGGGACAGACTAGCGTTTACATTACAAATGCAACGAGGTCATTTGAATTTTTTTTTAATCTATTGAATGTGGTTTCAGCGATTAGATCACAACACATTTATTTACCACTCTCTGCTTGTGATCATATCACCTGAAACAGAATGTGTAAACGGGGTGTTAGATGCAAGGTATGATCAATACGCAGGCCCTAGAGAGAAAAAAATATGGATTCGATTCTAAAATTCCTTTGCAAAAATCTGTCGTCAAAAGCCAGCGTGTTTTTGTAGCCTGTGGTTTCGTATAGTCAACATAGTTAACCTGTAGCTGATTCCTGCTAGTGTGTTAATGATGGTCCCTGTAGACGGCCCAGCTCTCTGGCCTACATCCCCCTGTCATGGATTGATGAGCTTTGAACATGCCATTCTGTCAGGAAGCTTCAAGAGGGATCTTTTGGGATGATTATAATGCCATTTGGGGATCCACCGAAGAGCTTTGTTTGAATTATGCAAATGTATGTGGCCATGAGTAATTGATAGCATGCAGTGTATTATAGTGCAGGTGCAACAGGAATGATTTCATGCATTTAAACTGGAGGAATAGTTCAAATTGCATTAAATGCTTGTTGCAGTAATAAAGACATCTTTAAGACAGCGTGCTAGATTAGTATAACATGAAGTCATTAAGACACCTCATTAACACAGCCCTATCCAGCATTTACTTGTGTTGCTGGTAAACATTTACTTTCCCCGTTCAAGTGGTGTTGAGAGTTAAAAATGCCAAATGTCACATAAGATTGAAGATAAAGTCTAATTTATTTTCTCAGTAATTTCCTCAGTAGTTTATCTTCTAATACAATCCAGCGTGGTTTAATGCAGGTAAGTCATTTAAAGAGGAATTTTTCTCCTCCGCTCCTCTAATCCTTCTCCTCTGCAAGAGAACTGCTAAATTGGCCCTGTGGCTAGGGTGATTGTGGGTAAGAACCCTTCTCCTCTTGGCCCCCATCACACTATCCTGCAGCTCGGCTGGCTCTCGAGAAGCGGCCAGGGGAGCTGTGCAGAGTATGTGATAAATTCACTTAATCTCTTTCCGGATTTTTCTGCTCGCTGGGCTTAGGTCAATTGAATCTACCCTTTGACTAGTGACAGTGAATATCTATTAAGCTTTAAATAAAGTCATATGCTCTTTTGACAGTTTGTTGATGAGCTGGGCATCCCTCTGGAGAATTTTGAATGTTGCAGGTTTAATAATGTTTATGTAGTGTATGTAAATGTAAAGCAAAAGGGAAGTGAAAGTTCACATTGACCAATTTATCTAAATTTCGCAGGAATATTCTAACGTTGTGGACCTCTAACAATGATTATGTGAAGAACTCTTTCAATTTTCACTCGAGTTTATTGCTGCATAATTTGCATTGACATGGCATTTGTAGAACAGTTTTCAGACTCGAGACAGACGTATTGTGTGTTTACTCCCGCTCACAGGAGTTAAATACAATTTATATTGAATTATTAATTGTATAACTTAATGACATGGCATTCTTTTTTTTGTAATCTGTTGAATAGACATAATGAATGTATTATTAATTTCTGAATTCAAATTTATTTTAATGTTTTGCAGGATAATTAAAAAAAAAAAAAAGTGACAACTGTCCTGATGTCATTAAAAAATATTAAATTAAAGGATGAAATTCTTATCAGAGAATATAGAGAAAAAAAATTGCCCCAGACTATCTGATTTTTGGATGGCTATATTTAATATTTAGTCATATAGTAAGAAAATGCCAGAAGAAGGTGTTGTCATGTCCAAAAAAATGTCAGGACTCTCATGGTTTTTTCTGTCTTTTTGCAGAGAAGAATACTACTTGACTAGAAATTAAAGCAAACCCCCACCAGTTCCACTGTGGAATGTAATGCTGTTTTTGAAATTTGAGAAAATAACATATTAACTAAAACATACCTTGGAATCAAACACAGTGAATTTCTATTTTGAAAAGGGTGCAACTCTCCCCCTAAACTAAAATTGTAAGTGGAAACAGAAAACCCATGTACATGGGCATGGGTTATAATTTCCCACCTCTTGTGTGGTTTTGATGAATCTTCATTTTCATTTTTTTAGGTATATTTTATTATTATTATCATTATAGATTATTGTCTTATTTTTCTTTTGTATTAATCGTTCTGGGTGGAGAGTGGATAAAAGAAAATTGTAAAAGCACATTTTGTGCAATGTACATTTTAGTTCTAGTTCTGCAATAAAAGATATTGAATAAAAAAAAAGTGTATAATTGTTTTCCAAAACAATATGCAGTGAAGAAGCTTTGTTAAAATATCAAAGAAAAAAAAACTGAAAATGAACATCCTCTTGACTGTATGTCAAGGTCAATGAGTCTCTTAAAATAGCTTCTTCTTTTTTTCTTGGCAGCAAACTGCACATTTACGCTCCATTGCAGTATGTTAAGTCACTTCTGCTTTGAAGTACACCTAATACCCCCTCACACCCAAGTGAACATAAATGATTGTTTTTAGGGTTCACAACTGATAGAGACATTTGCTAGTTAAATTGCTTTAGTTTTTAATGGCATCGCTGCACATTCGCAGTGTGTGAACAAGAGGACTCAAGACTAGCCTTTATGTAATCCAATAGCATCCCCTGAAATATAATGAAGATCCATTTGAAGTATTTATGATGAAGGCTTTATGAAACAAATAATGGTGGTGGGGAGATGTGGGAAATGGAGCATGCCCCAAAGAACTGTGCTCTGATCAACCGCGTGTGATTGCTCTCACTTATACTTCTGTGAGTTAACCGGGACCATGCAGGAATCACACACACGCAGACTGTCCATTCCAAGGTCAGGTTTTCACAAGGCTTATGGGGAATGATACAAGAGATTATTGCTGCGATCAATAAGCTGAAAATGAAACAAAGGGGAGCTCACTTTATTGACTTTCTCATGTACAGTGGCAGCTTTAACATTTAATTGTCTCTCAGTATTTAGCAACAACTCCCATTTAGTTCGGCCCTCAACGGGCGCAACAAAGAATAAGATCCAACGTTCCCCACCGCCATTTTAAGAGCCTCTCGTCTCCCCATTATTTACACTCTTCTGAGAATGTCTCATATAATATGTGCCATACAAAAAAAGTCAAATAAATCAGAGTGTGTGTTTTTGAAGAGCTTGGCATCTCCGTGCAATTCCTTTCCAAATCAACACGAGAGCCTTCGAAATTTCAGTGCGTCTTGCATCAAAAGTCAAGGAGCATTCTGCTCTTCATTCAGGCCGCTCTCAATTCAACAAAAGCATCCCTAACATTGAGTTCTTTATCACACCATATTCATTATACCTTTAGCCACTCTAGATTGTACTGTAACAGAAAATGTGTTTATGCTTATGTTTGTTTTCTTTCTATTTTTATTAATAAGGCACTGGCTAATCAGTTGGCACAGGATGTGCAAGATATTAAAGCCCGTTTGAGGAGGAAGAAAAAGAGTGAAAGAGAAGGAAACAGAATGGCTAAATGCTCACTAGTGAAAGCAGCGTCTATCCTCAACATGACAGAAACAGACCTGGTGAACATGCTGGATACAGATGAGGTCAGTATTGTGGGAAACCAAACTTACTTTATAGCTACAGAATAACATGGGAATTACAAATGTAAAAAAAAATACGACTCGGTTCTCAAACAAACACTCAAGTTGTATTATCATTATTATTATTGCCAACCAAACATTTGTTTGGCATAATTTGTACATGTGAATATTCTGATTATATCTGCCAAGATTGTACACATAATGTACTTTATTTTTATTTTATTTTATTTAGTTTATTTTTTATTTCCACATGTATAAGCTGAACCACTTTTGGGGTCATCCAGTGACACCATGGCACTCTTACACACCCACACAAAAGAAGTTTAAGTATTCTCTTCGTGGCTTTTAACAGCATTTCCGGCCATGTTTTGTGATTTGCAGTGTGAGGAGGCGTTTGTGGGTCGTGGGCCAGACACAGATTGGGCTGAACATCTACAACACATCCTTCAGCAGCAGGTTTGATTTAATCAGCAATTCATACTTTATGTTTTTTTTTTTCTTTTCCGGTATTCACATTTTTTCAGTATTCATAATTTTGTTAATGTGGTGCTTTTAGTGTAATTGACCTTATTTTAAACACATCCTGCAGATTTTAAAATGAATATATTAATCTATTAAGGCCCTTTCACACCGTGAAAAACCGAAACAAATCGCAGATGAATGGTCTATTCACTGGTCTATATTTGTCAGGCTGAACAGAAAGCAAAATCATGGTACAATAGTTGGTGCGATGTGTACGCATTTTTCAGCTGAAGAACAGAAGCACGAGAAGCTCAGGACTATAATTTCAACAATAATCAAAAAAACAAATGTAGCAGATGTAATGTTTAGCTAAAGTAAATAATTTCCCATGTGGAATTTAATCATGAAAGGTCAGCAGCAAAAGCGTTGGTCTATAAATGATGTCTAAATTTCTATTATGAAAGGTATCATATAGTTATTAAAGATTTGCATAATTTGTTTTGATTCATTTTAATAAATACTCAAAATATAGAATATTCAATTCTAAAAACAAATTGGCGAGAAAATTACCTACAGTGCAAATGTGTGCAAATGAATTGTTCACACCCAAAACTGTAAGCATTAACTACAATACAAATCGTTAATTATTTAAAATGATTTTAATCTTTTCTTAGATTTTATTTATTAAAAATGTAATTCATGCAAAGTCAACAAATAAAAGTAATTCATTGTGGGTAAGTGTAAATATGTGCAAAAATACAGACAAAAGAATATTGATGGGGGACTGAACTTTTGAGTAATATTTTATTCAAACCATTGGCTAGCTGTACGTTATGCGTGTAGTGTAAAGCAAACTGTAAACATTTTATTTAGAGAAATTTTCAGGCTTAGGCTTAACGTGTGGAGTGTGAAGGCTGCTGCTCCATTGTCCAGTTTTTTTAGTGCATGAGCACCACCAAATGTTCTGATATGTGTATCTGCAGCAAGTCCAAAGACATTACCCAGAGCTCAAATCTTTCTGGTCTGTGTGCTTCATCGCTAGTGGAAGAAAAAAAAAATCAACACACTCAAAAATGAAAAAAAAAAAAGTAGCTCCCGGTGTGAAAGGCTCAATAAGAAACCATTGTTTCCAAATTCAAAATCTTGTTCACGCCGAATATTCAT
Organism: Onychostoma macrolepis; assembly: GCF_012432095.1. Taxonomy (NCBI): domain Eukaryota; kingdom Metazoa; phylum Chordata; class Actinopteri; order Cypriniformes; family Cyprinidae; genus Onychostoma; species Onychostoma macrolepis. The sequence continues at coordinate 29,353,110 of NC_081155.1, forward strand.
GTTATTCATATTAAGATTGACTGAATTAGCTCATGAGTTACTCCAAATTTCAAACTTTAGCCTATTTTCACATGCAGCGTTTATTTGTTATGAATAAAATTAAATCTCTTAGCAGTAATATCTAGGAGATCGTTAAAGTATTTATGATTTCTCCTCCGTGTGTGTGTGTGTGTGTGTGTGTTTGGCTGTCAGCCTGAAACGTGCATCTAGTATGATTCACAGGCTCTGACATGTCACTACATTGCTAGTGGCTTTGACCTTTGACCTCTGTGACCTGTCTATACCCGGTCTGCACATCTCTGCCTCTCGCCGCTGGACACTTTAGAGGACTCTGAAGACTGCCATCAGGCAGCTCAGTCTCTCTCTCTCTCCTTCTTTTTCTCTCTCTCTTTCTCTTGCTTCCTCTGCTGGGCTGTGAGACCCCGAAGCAGCTTGTTAGTGGTGGGCCAAGTATTGATCTGGCAGGTCTGTCGATGCAGGGAGATTGAGCCGAGCTCCACTAGAGACTCTCCACCAGCAGGCTGCTATTGACACACTCGCATACATACACATACACACAAACAGAGCAGCGGCCCGCAGGAGACTCTTCACAGGCAAGTTGCTATCGACGTTTTCTCGACTCGGCCGACACAACTGCTCGCTGTATGACAAGGCTGAGACCAGCCTGAGTCCCCAGAGAGGTGCGCTGACACCGACATGGTGACCCGCACGTTAGTTTTTCTTTTCTTTCAACACGCTCATCCTGTTTTTTTCCACCCTCTGTCTCCTAACGCGCTCCACAGGGAGGGTGGCTCTTCCTCTGACTAGTGATCAAGCGAGTTTATTGGCAGGTGAGCTTTTTTATGTTCTCTTTTTTGGGGGGAAGGAAGAAACAGACCACTAGGTCAATGTTGCAATTTGTTTATGTTGTACTTGCATGTTTTGATCACATCCCAAGCTCATTGGTAAAACACGCCTGTGGCGGCATTGCTGCAAATTGATATTACATTGCATCCAGAAAAGGGGCACTTAAATGTTCCGTTCCGTTTTTTTTTTTTCTAAAATAGAAGAATGTGAATCTGGCAGCATTTGGTTTATGTTGATATGTGTACGAATCAGTTCAGAAAAGAAATCCCTGGTAAGTGACATAAAAGGTTAATGCAAAAAACATACAGTACTACCCACTCAAAACGCGACCGACTTTAACGCAGTTGCTGAAACAACCATTTTAGCTTGCTTCTACAGGTCTTTGAGCCCTTTTATTGTGACATGTTTCATGGAAGTCCTCCCCGAGCATTCCTCATTGATAATGTAATTCTGTACCAGGTGAGCTACCGAGCAAGTTTACCATTGTGTGATGCAAATGTAAACATTTTTGTTTCAATTTATTTATTGGTTTACAAGTCACTCCCTATGGTAACAGCATTTTGAGGTCCTAGTATTGCATAGCATAGTATTGTGCAAAGAACTGCACAAAAATAAGCATTTATTAATTGATAATCTGCCCTGTTTTCACAACTTGTGTGAAAATGAATAAAATTTGCTGGTCTTTTAATGCCTTTTTATACATTTTGGTCATTTGGAGTAAAATTGTAGGTAGAGGCATATTTTTCCTGTGAGCCTTTATACGATACTGCAAAGCCACTGGTGTATGCGAAGTTCCATGGGCGTTACTGTATGTGTCAGTACTACGGCCTTTTTTGTGGAAAATCAGGATTGGTAATATGGGGGTTTGTGTGTGTGTGTGATACCTAAGCGAGGTCTTTTCTCTCGCCTGTCAGTCTCTGTGTATAGCGTGAGCTGTCACTGTCAGCCACTAATGGCGGAACTACTGTGACGACTTCCTATTACTGCTGTGGCCCTGTCAATACCACAGCCATCACTCCAGTGCCACATGTCAACGTAACAAGCTCATGCATGTCAGAATAATGTTGGGACTCGGTGAGCGCATTTTGAAGAGGTGCCTTTCACTCTCATGTCATTTTATCTGCCTGTCTGAGTCGTGCAGGAAAGGAAATCACACAAAAGCTTACGGGCTGTTGCTTCTGATCTGTTGCCTTTGCCACAGAGTGTTTCCGCTTTGCTAGCCTCAGATAACATTAATGAACATATCTCTCTCTCTCTTTGGATATCTCGCTTTTTATTTCCCCTTTTCGTGCCACAACGTGCTCCAAGCACCTCTAAACTCATTCCCTTCTCTCTTAATGAGACAACAACACTTCCTCACTTGAGGGTCACAACCTGGGAATAACATCACCAACCTATAAGCATTTAGTCCACAGTGCTCCCTGCGGCTTAACGTGTCAGGCCGTGAATAACCCATCCTATGCTGAGTGTCCACCCGCAAACCCTCATCCAGCCCAGGGACCCCCTTCGCCCAGTAGCAGTAGACATTTAATTGCTTGCGTTTATTTGTGGATTCCTAATTATTGACTAGAGGTAAATTATAACACCACAGCCTTTATGAAGAGATGGAAATGACTGTTAGAGCTAATGAACTGAGCCACCCTGCCTCTAGTCATTTATCAACCACATTCATCTCGGCCCGACAGCACAGAGTCATTTCAGAAGTCGTGGCTCCCCTCCATTCTGGTATTACCTCATGACCAGCAGAATTTGGATTGTAATGCTGTAATTCTGGCTGCAATATTTCTGTTCTGTTAGGCTTACACTGAGGACACTTACACTGAGATTTTCCACATTTTTTGACATATATGGGGTGATTCGTTTTTAGGGGGCAAAATATAAACCAGCTACGTGCTGAAGGAATGTGGCACTATGTAAACTTAATTTAATTGCTGCGGCAATTAAAGCAGTGACTGGAATTGGCAGAGCTGCAGCCCACAGTAATCTTTGTGTCAGCTTCTTTTTTTCTTTTAATATTGGAGCCAATACTTAACTGCTTATTTCCCTTGCACAGATTTTCAAGCCCCCATCACTTAAACATTTTTTTTTTTAATTCTTTAATTTGCTCAGCAAAATAATTTAGAAAACATAAACATGTGGTGAATTGACTACACCTCTTCTATGATGAATATTTTTAATTTCTGGATTAATATTGGGGGGGGGGGCATCAGTGTTATTTTAGTAGTTATATACTTTTATAGTATTTTTAATGCATTGTATTAGTTTTTCTGTTTTCATCTGTATTAATTTTGTCATGTGCTCTTGTCATTTTTTAAATATTTGTTTTTTGTTCTATATTTCTTAATAGCTTTAATTAAATTTAAATTTTAGTTTTTCATCTAATATTTATTTTTGAGTCTTTCATCTTTATACTGAAATTGATTTTAATAGTTTTTTTTTTTTTTGCTTTAGTTCTAGATTTAGTAAACAATTACAACACTAGGGTCCAAAATGTAAAAAAAATAAGAATAATGTTGGGGTGATTCAGCTGTCCTTATATCATAATGAATTAAAAAGCCTCATTAAAAGAATGAAATATTACAAACTACCATACTGAGTAGAAAAGAAAAAGTCATGGAAATGCAGGTTGTATTGTGGGTCAACTTCCCAAAAAAACTGATATGCACGAATGATTAATTCAAGATATTTGTAAATACATAAATTAAAAATATATATATATTAACCCATAAAATGTATACTTTTTATTGTATGATTAAACTGCATGACATTTTTTTAGAGGCATTCGGGGTCATTTTCTTTTTCAAACCTATTTGAAACCAACAAAACAATACAATACAAAGAGTACATATCTAATAGCTTTTAAACAGGAGATTGTGGAACCTCTATTGACCAGTACGGCATCATTCTCCTTCCACGTAATGACCGTCACTCCATATGCATTCATCAGTACTAGTGATGTCAAGCACCAGTGAACCTAACATGACAGCATCGTCAACAGACCACTCTGCTCTGAGTGTGATGCTATTGTTTGATCCTCATTCTGCTCCCTCCCCTCCATCAGTTCCTAATGAGAGAGAAAGGGAACAAAGACTTGGGGAGTGCTCCATATTTATTCTACAGTGTATTTAGGTCAGATCTACCAGCTCAGGTTGTATAGACCTGACGATGTAAGAAACAACATTTAAAAAAAGGAGTTTTAATTACAAGTATCTGTAGCCCCAAGTGTCCAATTCCCTTTCATATTGGTCTCCAGTGGTTTGAAAGGGAGAATGGGAAGAGAGGCATTGCAGGGTGGGTAATTACTGGCACAGAAGAATAGATTGGTGCTACGCTTGATTTTCTTACCTGATCTCTTGTTTTCCCACATGTGACACATTCATTATCTTCTAATCAAATGCAGACTTTAGTAGGTCTTGGGTGTTTTGGTTGTTGTTTTTATTTTTTTGTTATTCCCACGTTCAATAATTTTGATTTCAAATTAATTTTGCGAAGATCAAAGATCAGAAAGCTTTATATTCTTCCGTGATCACAGAACGCCATGCTTTTTTAAAATTATTATTATTATTTAATCATCCACACTTCGTGGTGGCCTAGATGGGGGAGAATTCATCAAGGTGCGTGCGTGGAAGTGGCTTCAGAAGAGCCGATTGCCAACAGATTTTAGCATTTCTTCGGCACAGGAAGCAACAGTGCTTTACAGATATTTGACTCAAAATGCAGCGTCACCTTGCGTAGATTTCCCGAAACATTTTGCTGATTTTACGCAAATCTCGCACATAAATTGGCCTCACGAAAGCTACTCTTAAGGCTGATAACAAAAGAGGCCTGATCAGTCCATTTAGAAAGAGTATCCGTGGGTGTGTGTGTCTTAGCGGGATGAAGCTCAGAGAGTATTGTGACTGGGCCTGTAGCTTCGCCCCAGGCGCCTTCACACTCTATGAAACCAGCGTCACTTAATTGGACTATAAAACACCTTCATATTGTTGCAGGTTTTTTTTTTTTCCCCTACTTCTCCTCAGGCCAGGCCAGTCGATTCCGAATCAACTCCTGGGCGTGTTAATGAAAACGCAGGCCAAAAGAGAGCTTTGTTGAATAGTGAACAGCTCACCAGGGCTGTCCAAAGGGAGGAGATTACCTGCTAAAGCAGCTGTTACATGATAATGACAGAGTCTGCCGTCCCCGCGGGCCTGTTTGAGCGAGCACAGCCAAGATGTGACTTAGGCCTCCCAGGCTAGCGTGGCATTAGATGCTGTAGCATTTCTGCGTGGTGCAATAAAATGGCACATTTTTAAGAGTAATTAAATAATATTACATTCCTGTGCCATAACCCCTGCAGCCATTTCCTCTGTAGTTGAAGTTTAGCACCGCTCAAGCGGGCTTTTGATGAAGTCAGCACGGAGACCGGCTTCTACTCCAGTCTACCTGCCCCAGGGGAAAACACGGCTCCCTCTCTCCCTAATGAGACGCACACTTTTCTCCCTCTGACTTTCTTTCCTCTTCATTTGCGATGCATCTCTCTTGCACTTGCGTTTACACGTCTCTCTTTTCAGCCTGACACACAGGCTTCTGCCGGAGTTAAGACCATTTATTTTTCTGTGCGAAGTCGCTCAATGAAGAATATAAAAAATGCATGTTACTGTGTGTCTTTTAGAAAAGTTTAATTCAATATTTATGGAAGATGCAGGCCTTTGATCCCCAATGCTAATTACCACAGAGTCCTTGAGAAGGTTTCGGGGGGGAAGAAGAAAGCGAAGTCAGAGTAAAGGTTAGTGCAGCCTCCGCGCTTGGCTTTAGCGCAGAGCAGACACAGACGCAGCGGCTTTAGCATCCCTTCCTCGTTCCTTGCATCGCTAGGAGCGGTGGCAGGCCGTGAGTGGCGTGGCAGCAAATCAAACCTCAAAACAATCCCATTTACTGTTTGAGGAAATGTGTTCGGCTGGTTTTTCACAAAATAAGAAAAGCCTTCGTGACCTGTTCCTTGAATTTGTTCCTTGTCATAATTAATCAGAGTGAAGTCTTGAGTTTCATCACAGGTTAGAGTCGTCATCAAAGCCAAAGACACCCCGGAGAAGCTGTCTGGTGTCAAAAAAGGCAAAGGAAAAAAGCCTCTCTCTTCTTTTTGACAGCTTTTCTTTTCTTTGCCCCTCTCTCTCTCTCCCTAGATCCCCTCTGCAGGCCTGCTGATGGACGCCATGCTGGTGAAGATGAAGGAGGGCAAAGTGCTGACAGAGGAACTGGCTGCACTTACAGCTGCAGTCAGCAAAAACGCCTGACCGGAGGAAAAAAAAAAGACAGAAAGGGAGCAAGAGACTGTAATACTTCTGTAAGATGGAGTGTGCCCTGCATGGCAGCGGAAGCCCCTTGTCTACACAAGTACTCCACCCGTTTTGTAGCCCTGTGCCTCACACAACAAACTCTTGGAAAAATGATACAACTTAAAATGCTTTTTATGAAAGGTCTTTAAAGAAAACATTGATTGGTTGGCGGATGAAAAGATACAGTACTGGAAAAGCATTTTCGTATTTTTGTTTTTCATTTGAATTTTACAGATCGCAGAAACCACTTTTTGAAATTGAGTACCAAATGTTGGGGAGATAACCATTTCTTTATTTGATCTAGTGTTTTACTTATATGTAAATGATTGTGCAATTGATTTTTTTTTTTTTTTTTTTTACCTGACTTGCACATTAAATTCACACTACTGTTTTTATGTGGCCACAGAAAATGTCAATCAAAATCAAGGCTGAAGTTGCATAATTAACATTTTGCAAGATGATCATATTTAAACAATGAAATAAATTCTGGTCACATCATCCTGCTTGTCTCTTTCTTGTGTAATTTCTTGGTGGTATTATTTGTTTTTAGCTAATTTGTTTTTGTATGCATCCTTGTCTTCGATTATCAATAATATTGCACAGTTTTAAATAATATATAAACTTGATGTAGATTGTGTATATTATTTAGAAGTTATGTTTTGTGACTGAATGAGCTGTGGATCAACCATTTTAATTTCTCAATAGTAACTAAGGACATTTTATGAGAATGCATTTAATGAAGAGCTTCCTATGAACAAAAATACAGAACTAAAATTGTGAATGGAAGTTGCGTGCAATATGTTCATCACCGTAATTGAGACCAGACCATTTTTCTGTATTTTAGTAATTACTAATCAGTTCACATTTGAACACTTATTTGTAGATGGAGATAAGGTGTACAGTTTTATGGTATATATATATATATCTTAAGACACATTCTTATGTCTGTTTTGATTAAGCATCTGTCATAATTTGTGTGTTAAGAAATCATCCTTATATTTTTGATGATATATAATTTCACTCTTTCCCCCTTTGCATACAATTAGAAACCTTGTAAAGCCATCCGTTCAAAAATGAACCATAAGAATTCTACGTTTTATCTAATCAGTTTTATGCTAATGATGTCGTTTGCATTTATCTTTTTGTAATGAAGGATTAGCTCAAGACTGTCCTAAGCATCTCAGGGACCAATTTATCTGCCACCCTGGATCAGGGGGCCCTTGTGGTTAATTACCATTCGTTAATGTAGTTTGGATGCTTTCTTCTTTGAATACTCGAGAGCATGCTATTGTAAATATTTGTCCCATATAAATGTGCTGGTTTCTAGTCACTGTCCTCAAGCATAATGTGTCTAATGACAAACATTAATAACTTACAGCTGGGAAAACTACAGAGAGGACCGGCGTGCGCAGGAATAGCTGCGCGCAAATTAGCACGAACTTGATGTCTCTTGCCTTAATGCATACTGCATAGTCAACATGTTTGCATACTCGCTCCATCCGCCCGCCGCAGCCGCTATTTCTGTGACATTCAAATGCACAGAGCTCCCTGAGGTTTAATTAACATGGCCTTCCTCAGCCACCCACTGAAAATGAAAACATAAAGAAACATTCAACCCCACATCTGAAATCCTAACTTTTTTTGTCATGTATTTGATGCTTTGAAAGAACCTTTCCCGCTCAGTCTCATTGCCATGTCTTCTTGTGAACGTCTCATTAAGAAATGCACCTTAGGGGACCGACTGATCAGGACTTCTAAATGCTAAGATTTTCCCTTTCCTCCGTCCCTTTGTTCCTCTTATCATTTTATCTCTCTCTCACACATTCATGCGCTCATTTTTTTTCTTTCACCCTTAATCTCTCCTTTTCTTCTTTTTGATAGTCTTGGCAGGTTCCTCTGAGAGCAGGGGTTCACCTCCCGCTGTGGGTAGCTGGGTGCCACAGGGGCTGTTGGGAGTGATGATGAGGGGCTGCTGGAGCCTCAACCCGTGAACCTCCCCCCTCCCCTTTTCCAAAATCAATAACGGAGACTACTGAGGTCTCCTGCAGCATTACTGGAACAGGTCCATCACAGGTCATACCCGAATCAGTGCTCAGATGAAATGACTGAGAGGTCAAATTTGACAACTGAGGCTAAACATGTTCACATTCATCTGTTTGAAGTGCATCTGGGTGACAGGAATATATTTATTCCATCAATTAATATGTAAGACAACACATCTTGCTGAGCTTCGTGAACAAAGTAGGAGGTGTAGCTCAACCTAGATCAATAATTTCTATCTGCACATGCCAGATATGGAAGTTGCTTGAAATGGCACATCATTGCTGCTTCTCAAATTCCCGTCTTGCTTTGATTTATGTATGCAATTAATTTTATGGAGCTTGTTTTTATTTTGTTCTCCTGTGTCGTGTCTCAACAACTACTCCCCTATCACACTTATCTCGGTGATTAGGAAATTTTCCGAGAGGCTGGTTGTGACACATAAGACTGAACCACACTGGTCCAGATAAACTGCATTCGCAATCATCGTGGCTCATGGTCACTATGAATTATGTGTAAGAATGTTGTTCATGAACTGTAGGTCAGTGTTCAACAATATCCCACAGAGCAGACGCACAGTCTGATCAATAGGTCGTGTACAATTGAATCTAATTGTATCTAATTATCACAACCATGTATTTATTTATTTATTTGTTTGTGAAAATCATTTTTTAATGTTTCTTTGGCTGAACCATCAGTATCAAGGTAAACAAAAGTATAACCCAATTAGCGGATTGTATATCTATCACTTTATCACTTTACATTTTTATTCGTGCACAATTAACAGTGTTGGGTAGTAACTAATTACATGTAATCTGGATTACGTAATTCAAAATTAAGTAAACAACTACTTAAGTAATTAGATTGAATTACATTAGTTTGATTTATATTGACACATCATTTGACCACTGGATTTACAAAAAAAAAGTGTTTTCTTAACATTTTAACACTGCATCAACTACTGATGAACACATTTATTTTTATTTAAACTATCACTTAGTAAATTATTCAACCAAAGTATTACTTGGTTAAATAACCCACTGTCTTTGGAAGGCTTTTGTCTTTCAAACACATTCATTCGTGCTATTTCTTTTTTACTTGTAACTGAAAATTGACTGAAAACTGAAAATCATTATACATTACTGACACTCTATCCTCCAATTTGATACTGTTAAGTGCTTTGACACAATCTGTATTGTAAAAGCGCTATATAAATAAAGGTGACTTGACTTGACTTGTAATGCAAGGATTCTTAAACTTTCTGTTGTTGTTGTTGTTGTTGTCAGCCAAACCTCTACATTTACTTCAAGACATTTTAAGGTAATAATTTAATAATTAAACAACACATTTGCATTTACAGTTCTCTGACATTGGTTAATGATCACGACATGCAGGTAAACAAATAAAATGTTTCATCTTTTTTAGTAAGGTTTTTATTTTGATCGTTGCTATTCTAAAAGTGATTTATTTCATTTTACATTTTATTATTTCATTAATTATTAGCTTTTTATTAAACTCGCAAGGTTTGGGAAACCTTGGTGTGATGTAATGTTTTCTGCACTTCATGTTATAATAACAACAAATATATTTTATTTTCTTTGTATTTAAAAGTAATTATGTTAGTATTTAAAGTAAGAATCTAAAAGTAATTAAAAAGTAGTCTGATTGTATTATCTAAGATGTGTAATGTAATGGATTACATTACTAACTACAATTTTTGCAAGTAATTTGGAATCAGTAACCGACTACAATTTGTCAGTAATCTACCCAGCACTGACAATTAAATATGCCATCTACCTTATCTAAGGTTTATCATTTAAGAATAAAAAATGAACTATTCAGGTCAGTGCAGAGTCTTTTGGTAAATCAGTGACTGGTCTTAAACCACCTAAGACATTTTGTTTGATAAATTCAACCAAACCCAATGACAATAATGTAAAACTGCACCACTGATTGAATGTCTTTATATCTGCCAGCTAAAACCCCAGTCTATGGACTCACAACCCCTAAAAAAAAAAAAAATCAATTTAAAATCAGTGTCCTGGAACTCCCAACTGGTGCCATTCATTCTTCATTGAAATGTTGGTCTGAAATGCACTTACATTATTTATACACAAGAGGGGGCTATTGTAAAAGCTTGGACTAACCTACTAAGCACATTCTCACATAACCTCATAAATGGATGTTCACAAGCATTATACATTGTAATCGTTAAGTAAATAAATAAATCATTAAAAAAGAAAGAAAGAAATAGGTTTTGCAAACGTGATTTATTAATACCAGGAAGTCAAACATTTGTCATGGCCTCCCTATCACCAGATAAACATTGCTGGAATCAACATTTATTCGTTTTTCATAGACACAGAAAAAAGTACTTGTGCCTAATTTTCCAGTTCAAAATTCTTGAAAAAAGTAAAGAAAAAAATTAAGAGGCAACACTTATTTTCTTGGGAAAGCATATTTAATTTTTCACTTGTTTTAAAACAAAATCATATTCAAGTGTGTGATATTAGGAAACATTCACCAGCATTAAGGTGTTCACATGATTGTTATGATATTATGCATGTACTGAATGAGGTCAAGTCAAGATGTAAGAAGTCTGCTTCAGGTGAATTAAAAGCTGCGTTCTGATTCACAAGGTCCCTCCACTGGGTTCACTGATCCCTATTCATTAAGCATGGTATATAAATTGAAGTTAAGTACCACAGACAAAACTTGATTCGTGCGTATTCAAGAATTTTGAGATATGTTGAGTAGTTCAGTTATATATTCAAAAGCACAAAATGGAATGATAAATGTATGTTGTAATTGTTCATATGAAACTAAAACTCATTCGTTTCTGGGTCATTCTACAAAAATGGCAAGATGTCTTAAAATGTATTTCTTTTTCTAACATTTAAAGTTACACCACATTATTAGATAACATTTTGACTTTATGAATATGCATAAATGACAGCTTAAAGATTTGTGTATCTTTTTTTGTGCATTTCTTTACCCATAAGAAATGTGACACCAGTGACAGCAACACCAGTGATCATTTTCATGAAAAAATGCATTTTATAAAATGGTTGTTGCAAGGTATCAAACCACATGTTGTCAATCATGGTATTCTCACTAAATTACTAGTTTAATTCATCTGTATTCTAGGTTTTTTTTTACAATTCCCTATCAATAAAGCAGGTCATACCAGTGAGTTCGAGTAAAAGCTTCATATGAAATCATGAGATAAATGAGAAAATTTCTGATAACTGAAAAGAGACAGTGGACTATTCAGTGGCCTTTCTTCATAGATCTTCAGAAAATAGGAAGAAGGAAGTCTAGTGGTGTCTTCAGTGTGATTTTTATTTCCAAATAAAAGATTTTTGTTAAGCGGTAGCACCAGTGACACAACTCCAGGGGACCACTACTGACAATTATATATTTTATAATATTTATTCAGAATTTATTTTTTATTTAGATTTTTTTTTAATGTCATTTACACCATATATTTGACAGTTATGAATACAATGTTGTAATTTAAATGGTAGAAAAACCTGTTTTTGACCTCAAAATAAAGCACTTTCCCTCTGTACATGGCTGTGGGGACGAGCAGTTTTGTGGTGCTTGGAATTCTATATAATTAATTAAAAAACAAACATTGCCACATTGATGGCTAAAGGTGTAATTGTTCAAATAATATATTGTTTCATTTTAAAATATAAAGATATTGTAGCCCAAAAGTGTTTTTCAAGTGTAATATTTCTGTAAAGGCAAGGTTGTTGTTGTTGTTTTTTATCTTATCTACCACATGATAGTTGCCTTGTAACTGTTGTATTTCACATAATTTCTAACCAAACAACCATGTACAAACCACTACTTGGACTCATTTTCACTGTTTATTTTAATCAAATTTCTTGTAGGACTGGGGTGATGTGCAATGGCTGGTGAGTTAATGTCCCTGTCCACTTCCTGTGAAGTGATCGATGTTCCCTTATTCCCTATGCTGTTCGCATTGCCCTATATCCTAAGCATCAGCTGGAATCTCACTTAAGATAGAAGAGTACCCTTCGAAGTCCACTTTGCAGGCAATTTACTTCATTACTTCAAGTCGTTTACAATAAGGGCAGGTTCAGACACAGCATGTTTCTGTGTTCCACTGAGCTTTTGAATTGTTTTTATATGTTAACATGCTAGATCTTTAACCATTGTGCTGTTTCTCAATGCTTTTCCACTTTAAGAACTGTATGCAGTGTCTGTGCTACTAGATGGAATTACAAAAATAAAGCATATTTCAAACAACCATTGCAAACGGCCCTTACACTCATCATGTCCTTACAATCATTCTTATCCTTACAGTATCTTACTATTTTATCTAGGGCTTGACAGCTAACACATGGCAAAAACTTGAGTTTAGCTTCAAAAAGAAACTTTGCAAGTTTGGCATGTCGAATGAAACTCAAATATCCCCCACCCCTCCCCTCCCTTGTAATGCACCAGCCATGGTCTCACAACCTCTGGCTCAGCCTGCTACAGTAGCCACACCCCAAACTCTCGCTATAGGTTGATCTGGAAAGTGATTGGTGGATCTGGAATGTTTTGATGGAGGCATAATTTGGGGGAGATAAACCTATGAATGTTAGTCAGTGAACCATAAATTGGCTTAAGAGAATGTATTTTGACAAAAAAAAATCGTACAAACTTCACCTTTAAATAAAAGGTCAAAATCAAAATGCATTTCGAGACCCTTTCTGTCATCTGCACTGCAGCTTTGCAATTGGATAATATTCTGTGGCATCTCACATTTTTAACAGCAAAGACACATTCTGGGTAAACGACCCCTTACGTCTGTCACTCAGAAGTCAAAAAAATGTTGTCAAATTAAACAGAAATTGAAACTGAACTGCTTCTCCTCATCCAGGTGGATGAAGAAAACAGCGTAACATTTAAAGGTCATTTCTGATGACTGACATCACACAGTTTACCAGTATGGAGAATGCTGATGCGTGAATGGTATATAATTAATTTATAAAATAATATTTTATTCATTGAAAATAATAGGAAACATAAATAAAAATGAAATGAATTAATAAAAGTAAGCTTCACAATAAATAAATACATAAGTGAACAACACATGAAAAGCTTTATTCAAACTTATTGTTTTAACAATTGCATATTAGATGGATCCCACATCCTACTACCATCCTACAGCTGTGCCAATTCTGTGGCTATATTTTGATGAAGCAGCTGACCACTGTGCCCACCTTCGCCTGTCTTTGCCATCCAGCATGTTCCTCATTGCTGCAGGCAGATTGGAATCTGATCATGGAGGGGAAGGGGACATCGTAGCTCTCTTAGCCAGAGTGCACCCATCTGCCTCATCACCCCACACAGAGAGCCTACAGAACCCTGTGCAGGCTCGTTTCAACAAGTACTCCTGTGCATGAAGCACAGCAGAGTGAGCCTTTGGCATGCTGAAAACACGCTGGCTCTCGATTATCTTCAAGGCCTTAGAGGTGAGCCCTGGCTTTGTGCCTTTTGTTATTGCATGTTCTTGCTCTTCTCAATGGGGACATCACTGAGCCAGAAGACGAGGAAAACAATGATGATGGCCCTCCTGAACCCAACAACCTTGAGGCAAGAGTGGGAGAGAGAACATGTGGGACAACATCTGGCTGCCACCGTGTCTGCTCCAAACATTTGTGTGCCTGCTCTCCGTGAGCACGACTACGTGTAAAACATTTAAACAGGTTGAAACGTTTTACAATTCATGTTGCCAGCTTTCTATTTCTTGCCAAAGTTAATTTCATAGGTTTACTAATATGTTGGTCTAATTTTTCTTGTTGCATTATTACTTTTGTGGTGTAGTGGGCTTAAGCACTGAACTGGTAAGATGAAGGTTGCTGGTTCAATCTCTGCAGCCATCACCAACAGTGTCATTCAGGAAGGCTCTTTTCTCCAGGTTGCTCCAGGGGGATTGGAGGTCCCTGTAATAAGAGCACTGTAAGTCGCTTTGGACAAAAGCATCTGCTAAATGCATAAATGTAAATGTGATTTTTGTATATCATTTTTTGTACGTTTATCGGGCACATATGCTTAATAGTTGCTTCTTAAAGTTTATTTCTTGAAGGTAGTACTAGAATGGAAATGCATACAGTATACATTTCGGTAACACTTTATTTTGATGGTCCCTTTTGAACATTCTGTTGACACCAAGTAATGTTGCAACTACATGTCAATAAACTCTCATTAGAGTATTAGTAGAGGTGTCTGCTTCGTATCTGCTAACTCTTTATTGTGATGGTCTCCCAACAGACACTCTATTGACTATAAGTAACTTTCCAAGTACATGTAAACTTATTCTAACCCTAACCCTACCAGTCTACTAATACATTACATTTACACTAACTCTCATTAGAGTGTTAGTAAAGTGCAATGTCACTTATAGTCAACAGAATGTGTTAAAGGGACCATCAAAATAAAGTGAAACCTACATTTCATACAACTTCTGTTTGGGGGGCTTAAAGTGTTCGCTCTCCCAAACATATCAATACAATCATTATTTACTGGCCTTCATGCTGTTCAGTCCCTGTGTGTTTCACACAAAAGGTGATTTTGGAAGTTTGTCCTGCTGGTTTCTGTTCATACAATATCAGTCAACAGGGACTTTCAGAAGCTTTAAAAGCATAATCAAATGTCATGAAGTTTCTGTTCTCCATTGACTGATATTGTATGAACAGAAACCAGTAGGACAAACTTGACCAGAATCACATCCTTACAATACTGAGTTGAGAAAACTCAAAAATATCCTACAAAAATAAGTTGAGAAAACTCAAATCTGCTGAAGCTGGTTGCCTTAAACTTTTAAGTTTTCTCAACTTTTTTTTTTTACAGTATAGTTGCTGTGTTAACTCACCTTTTATCCAACACAAATGTTCCTCAATTTATCAACAGTACTAATTGACAAATAAAATAGATAACTTATGTTTAGTTACATTATGTAGATTTGTTTATGTACACTTCTAGATGCATGTATTTGTGTGTTGACAACAGTGAAATCTACGACATAATAGCACACACCAGAGTCCTGCACGCGTTTGTTATACCAAAGTCCCTTTAATTAAGACAAGTCATTTCACTCGACGGCCATTTTGAAACGCCTCTCGGGCATGCAATTTCATATTTGAAATCGTCAATGAAATCTGACAACAACTGTCTCAAATATTGTTTCTTATGCTTTTATGCATTAAAAAGGGCTTATTTTTCAGGCTAGAGCAGCCAACGCGCATGCACAGTCCAAGCAGGAACACGTCCGTATCTCACAAGAATTAATACACACGCTGGTAATTCTCACCTATTCTTTTATGATGACTAAGGATTCGTACATATTTGTTTGCCTACTGCTTTTTGCCTACTATATAGTAGGGAAGTATGCAGTTTCAGATGCAATGCTTGTCTTTATGAATGGGTTATTGAATCATTGACTTGCCCAATTCATTCAAAACATTGAATCATTCAGTAACAAAGCACAACTTGCTCAGAGAAACGCGACTATTCTGCTGTGATTTTTGTTTGGAATTGTTTTCATTAACCAAATTGACCAAAAACAGTCAATATTGACAACTGTGTCTAAAATGTAAGTCACTTAATATGAATTACTTGTTTGAACTCTTGTATAAAATCAATGTCAAATTTGCAATCGTACTGGTTTGATCATGTCACATTGCTTAACTAGACTATTTAATATGTTCCAAATGTAAAAACTAAATTTTTACTGCAGTTCTGTGTGCAGTTGTGCATTTGTTTTGATTTCTTCACCAGTTTCTCTCACATAGACATGCTTGCCTTAAACTGTGCGACTGTCAATACATTATCCATTATCAATTGCCTTTTACACCAAATGTAATAAAATCAGAACTATTCTCACCAAAATGTCGGTTAGTTGTCCAGTTGGGCAAATAAAATTATCTTCCACCTGTCCCTTCAAAAAATCCACTTTTCCCGGACAAGCATTATTGTCGAGCTCTGTCGCTGTAAATAAAATTCAACCCTCCAAAGTGGCTAGTGGGAGTGACTGTTTGCACAACACTGCTGAAATCCATCCACATTTAGCGGGTTATTGGCAGCAGTGTTGCCAGATTAGGTGGTTTTAAATTTGATTGTGTGGGTAAAAATTGTCTTGCGTAGGTGGACAAAATTTGGGCTGGTTTGGGATCAGTTTGGCAGTTTTCAAACATCTAAATTGTATAGGCTAATTGGTTAACAAACAATACCCAAGTGTGCATGTACTGCATCCAATCAGTCATCACGATGTTACTCTCAACACACATGCCCACTACAGAGTTGGCTGATGTTGGCATTGCCTGTCGTACTTTTAGCCAATCGTTAGGGATCAGCAGACAGACATGATGATTCATGTCGCGCTTTTGTGGTTATGACATGAAGTCTCTAATATTTTAACTCTGAAATCAGACACAGTGTTGGCTGTCATGGTGTGTGCATGAACGAGTGTGAAATACCTAATGTGTTGCTTGTGCCGATCACTTATAATAGGCACTTTTCGCATTTAAATTGGCTTATTCTGACTGTTGACACTGAAAATGATGCATGTGTTTTTTTCTAGAGTATCTGGAAATTTATTGATTAGAATTTTGACAGTGTCTGTCTGCATATTGTAGTCATATTTGGTAATTCACTTTAATGTATTTGCCCTGATTTAATATGTTTTCTAATATGGTTTCCTGGGAAATGTATCTATTTTGATATTATTTAGTCATCATTGTTTTGCTTTAAGGAGTTAAAAAAAATGGTCCATTATCAAACTTGACTGACATGGCAATAACATTCTAATCACATTATTTTGATAGTTAAAGTTGTGGGTGTCCTTTTCACAAGTTTGGGCTGAGAGCCCAAGAATAGTCAAGTTTCAGAGCTAGTGTGGAAAATAATTGAGGAAGATGAAAAGTTGGTTAGTGGGATGGTACAGATGGAAGAGGTATGGAATTATCAATAGGGGAATGGGAGTCATTGGATAGATTGAAGGAGGACAATACTATTGCCAGCAGATCAGAGGAGTGCAGTGGTAGTAATGGATAGGGAGCAATGAATTAAGGAAGCTAATCAACAGTTACAGGATGAGGAATTTAATAGGTAGCAGATATAAATATTGCATTATATTGATTTTGTTAGGAAAAAAGATGATCTGAACACTGTTGCGGCTTTACTTTACTTTGGCATTACATCCCACCCACATTCCTCTGATCAGCATGTGATACATTATATTACTATAATTAAAAATCTTTTTGGAAAATTAAACAGTTTCTTACAAACTTATGTGATTTGATAAAATACATAATGAAATATAATCGTATATGGGTAACGGAGAAATTACAATTAGCTTCAAGCTACACATGACAATTAATGAGGTTAATACAACACTTCTAATGTTTGTAATAACTTCTGACTGCGATCCAGTGTGGATGTTGGTCAAATAATGAGGCAGAAATATGTTGTTAGCAACATTCTAGAATACTTTTATGTGGAAGATACACAGTTACAACTTCTGTGGGGCGTGAAGAAAAAGAAATGTAACTAGTAGTGTAACTAATTACTGTTGCCAGAAAGTAATAAGTAAAGTAACAATATTACTTTTGAAAGGAGTAACTTGTAATGAGTAGTATATTACATTCTTTGAGTAACTAGCCCAACACTGTACCTAAAATAAATAAAGACAAGGCATCATGGCGCTTCCCGCAGATGGGAGTTTTACTTACTCAAACATGTTCTGAGGGCAGAAAGGAAAATGATTTGTTCACAGATTCAATCAATGAAATTGAAGCAGAGGCGGGGTCATGAAATTTGGACATGTGGAGGGAATACTTCAGACAGATACGTTACTGAAGCTTCGTGGGAGGCATTTATTGCAAGATGAGTGAATTTACCATGTATTTTAATGAAAAAAATAAATAAATAAATAAACATCTCAAACCTTTAGTGAGATAATTAGCGAACAAAGATGCACAGAACAAATAATCATCGACTAAATATATCATAGTATGCATTTTCATTAGACTGCTTCATCAGTCCATCGCACCAAAGGTAAACATGGCGTAAAACATGCTTTTCCAATGCTACTGCACTGTCTGTGAAACCGATATGAGCAACAACAGAACTCGTTCAAATCTCTGCCGTGACATTTCATCAGTCAGTTAGCGTTAGCATTAGCATTAGTACTGCTCTCAGGGCAGGAGTACTCAATATTCATATTACTGTTATTTTTACTGAACTATGCGCTGCTCTTGGGGCAGGAGCAGTGTTGCCAACTTTGAAAAGTTGCTAAATTTAACAACAAAATTTCTGACTACCCTAGCAACTTTTTCTTCCAAAAGCGCCTAGCAACAAATTTAGCAATTTTTAAAATATATTTTCCATCTTTTGATAAGTGACCCACACAATAAAAAGACACACATTTTCCATCCAAATTACACAAAAAGAAAACCAAAGATGCCTAGCAGTAAACACATCACGTGATTTGAGTTAGCTGCTATTTGCAATTCTTCAATTTAATAATAATAACTGAATAATTGAATAATTGTTCATTTATGTCACGAATCCGGTCCACGAACTTCCGTTCACTCACCACCAGAGGTCACTCGCTCACCACATTGACTCTCACACCATACATCACACTGGACTGCATTTCCCATCATCCATTGCACTGACGACACACACAGCTGATTGCACTAATCACATGCACAAAAAAAGCGTACAACAGCACGCACATCTATCTCAAATGGGTGCTTGACTAAAAAACAAGTAGAAGCATATTGAAAATGCAAAGTCGGCAACACCTAAGCTCCAAAAGTATGAAAGAAAAATTTATTTATAAAAAATTCACAGAGTGTAACGTTTCGAGCACACAGGCTCTTCATCAGACAAATGAACAACACTGATATGCCTCTATTTATACATGTGAACAAAAGGTCACGTGACCTAACACAATATAATTTATAACAAAATAACCGCAGTCAAAAAGAAAAAACAACAACAACAAAGAAAAATAACAAAATACAATTCTCAAACAATACAACAACATTAATTAATACCTGCCTCCATACATAAATTCAACCAATACCATCAAAACCTTTATTGGAGCTGTATAAAAAGCCACATAATTGGATAGGCATTCCATATTTAAAGAAATGGACGAATATCAAAGTCCTCATTTAAACCTCTCGGGGACAAAGTATCTAATGTAAAAATCCAAAAGGCCTCACGTTGTAAAAGTAATTTATTAATGTCACCACCGCGCCGTGGACACTTAACTACCTCTATTCCTATGTACTGAAGAGTGGAAACGGAATGTCTCGAGTTTACAAAATGCTGAGCCACTGGACTTTTCGGATCGCGATGTCTGATTGCACACCGATGTTCAGAAATAAGATTTTTCAAAGGTCTACTAGTCTTACCAACATAACATAAACCACAAGGGCAACGCAATAAATAACATTAGCCGTCTTGCACGAAATCGTACCCCGAATCTTAAATATTTTCGTCGTATGAGGATGTGTGAAAGTCAATGTCTTATATGTGAAATTACACTGTTGACAGTTACCACATCTATAATTCCCATACGGTATTTTATTCAAGAAATGAGGAGCAGGTTTCAAATCAGATCTGACCAAAATATTACAAAGACTGGGTGTTTTCTTGTACACTAAACGAGGTGGTTCATCAAAACACTTCTTGAGACCAGGATCACTCTCTACGATGTGCCAATGTTTCAATAAAACATGATGAATGTCCTTCGAAACAGGCGAATATTGAATATAACAATTAACCCGACGTTTATATTTTTTTGTTTTTTTAACAAGACCTGTTGCGATACATCTTTAAAACGACTCGCTGCAGACTGGATCCACTCTTCTCGATATGATCGTTTTCTGAATCTCTCCGATAGGATTTGTGATTGCTGTTGAAAATCTGCATCTTTGCTACAAATACGGCGAATACGACTAAATTGCGAAATTGGTAACGAACGCTTTAATGACACAGGATGATAAGATTGTCCGTGCAAGATGGTGTTACGGTCAGTTGGTTTACGATACAAAGTAGTTTCGATGCCCGATGCAGTGCGAAGAACAAGCACATCCAAAAAATTCATTTTCTCTTGATGAAATTCAATAGTAAATTTCAACGCACTACATTTATTATTTACCAAACTATGAAACTCCAGTAACTCAGATTCAGCACCACTCCATATTAAAAAAACATCATCGATATAACGTTTCCATAGAACAATGCGTCTCAAAAAATAATTTACCCCAGGGTTTAACACAAACTGATGTTCAAACATCCCACAAAAAAGGGATGCAAAGCTAATCACACGCACACCTGATTCTACGCACACACTGATTACATGCCTTACATAAACCCTGGACTTCCTCTTCCTCCCTGCCGAGTATTGTATGCGCTTATCGCTCTCCTAGCCTTAGCTACTCTACAGAGCCCTTGATAGTTTTCCTAGTCTTGCCTTGCCTGTTCTGGATTGTGTTTTCCCCTGCCTGGACTTTTGCTTCGTTTTCAGATTACCTCTCTTGTCAAACCCCTTTGGATACTGTTCGCTGTCGACCGACCCAGGCCGTTTTGGATGACTCTTTGCCTTGCCTATGATATACCTGTTTGCCACTGTTCGACCCTGCCTGTTATGACCACGTCTCTTCTCAATAAAGGCTTGCAAATGGATCCGCATGCCTCTCGTGTCGTTGGTCACGTTACAGAATACTCGGCCACACAAGGATCCAGCAGCTTTTCAAATGGACATTTGCCAGGTATGGACGCAGCGATCTTGTTGCTAGCCCTCAAGCAGGGCACACGATCACTCGAGGGTTACATCGCGGAATAATTGGCTTTGGCTAATGGCTCAGAATTACCGGACGATATGTTGATAGATTTTTTTCTGTGATGGCCTTAATCAGCCTTTAAAAACAAAAGAGATTTCATAAGGGTCCACGTACGTCACGGAGTAGTTTTTTGGATTATGTTCTGTGGACTGTTGGTTCAGCTTTCACTGTGAAACGTGACACCGCACTCAATTGTTGGATAGCAGCCACACTGGAGCAGACTCACAAAGTGACGGCGACAGCGGAGTCCGTTTGCAAAATGGCGGCCACAACAACACCCCGTCTTGTCATCGCTGTCAGTCATGAGCCAAGTCAAGTCACAGTTGATGTTATAGAGCCAAGTCAGGTCACAGTTGATGTTAAAAAGCCAAGTCAAGTCAAGTCACAGTTGATCTGAAGGAGATAAGTCAAGTTATGGTTGATCTTCGTGACTCCAGTCAGGCTACCGTTGATCTTCACGTCACAGCTGTCCGTCCAGAGTCACAGCACGTCACAGCTGTCCGTCCAGAGTCACAGCACGTCACAGCTGTCCGTCCAGAGTCACAGCACGTCACAGCTGTCCGTCCAGAGTCACAGCACGTCACAGCTGTCCGTCCAGAGTCACAGCACCTCCTATCTGCTGCACCCAGATATTCAAGGTCAGTCCTTCAGTATTCCAGTCTGGCATCCAGTGTGAGGGACGCACCGCTGGTGTCTGCATGGGCAGCTGGTATTCCCAAACCAGTTCACTTCAACCCTCCTGTTCCTGCTCTAACTCCCCTGTCCGAAGCGCTTCCCTTGATGGGGATTGCTTTGTTGCATTTAGGCTGTGTACACCCCTTCAGAACTGCCCCAAGCGATGGCACCCGCTGCAGCTTCTCCAGAGGTGGCGGCACATGCTGCAGAACCTCACGAAGCGATGGTGCTCGCTTCAGCTCCTTTTATGGTGGTGGCGCCCAGCAACGTACTCTCAGCCTGTCTTGTCACAGTCAAGAAGACTATTACCACGGTAGAACCTCCAGAGGTGTCAGTGGTATCCACTCCCTGAACTCTCATCCTATCCTGTCAAGGCAATGGTGGCCGTCTCCGAATCCTCGTCCTGTCCTGTCACGGCTATGGAGGCCGTCTACGACTCCTCGTCCTGTCCTGTTGCAGCCAGAAGGGCTGTCCCTGAACTCTCGTCCTGTCCTGTCACGGCAATGGTGGCCGTCTCCGAATCCTCGTCCTGTCCTGTCACGGCTATAGAGGCCGTCTACGACGACTCGTCCTGTCCTATTGCAGCCAGAAGGGCTGTCCCTGAACTCTCGTCCTGTCCTGTCATGGCAATGGTGGCCGTCTCCGAATCCTTGTCCTGTCCTGTCACAGCTATGGAGGCCGTCTCCGAATCCTCGTCCTGTCCTGTTGTAGCCAGAAGGGCTGTCCCTGAACTCTCGTCCTGTCCTGTCCTGGCAATGGAGGCCGCCTATGAACTTATTGATTGTTCTATCACGACCACAGAGGCCGCTTTTGAACCTTTGCCCTGCTCCGAGGAGGCCATCTCTGAACTGTCACTCCATTCCGAACTAGCCATGGTCCCTGAGACCGTGAATGCACTGCCTGTGTTGTCTGTCTCTGCTCTCCCTAGATCTCGGTCTCTACCATGGTTTCCTGCTCCGTCTGTTTCCCCGTGGAGGTCTCCGGACCGGTCTGCTTCGCCCTGGTGGGCTCCTGCTCCGTCTGCTTCGCCCTGGTGGGCTCCTGCTCCGTCTGCTTCGCCCTGGTGGGCTCCTGCTCCGTCTGCTCCGCTCTGGTGGGCTCCTGTTCCATCCTGGTCTCTGCCTTGGTTCTCTGCTCCGCCTTGGCTCCCTGCTCTGCCTCGGTCCCCGGCTTTCCCACTTCCACATGAACCTGGCCTACTACTAATACACTGCTTAAAGCATAATTGTTGAGTGTGTTGTATTACTAGTTTACTAGCTATAAAAATTAAATTGTAATCATTCAAAAATGTGTAAGTGTTCAATAATTCAATGTATTTTAAAATACAGTTATTTATATTATTATATTATGCGTATTATTTTACAAACAAATCTAAATTAACAGGAAATATATATTTTTGCTGAGATTTGATGTGAGAATTTTGCGCCGTGATTACGTAATGACATCACGCAATGACAATAACAACGTCATTTAGCAACTTTTAGCAACAAATTGACCATCCTTTAGCAACTTTCTCTGAAAAATAGTTGGCAACACTGGCCAAGAATACTCAAAATTCATATTACTTTTATTTTTACTGAACTATGCGCTGCTCTCGGGGCAGGAGTACTCAATATTCATATTACTGTTATTTTTTCTGAACTATGCACTGCTTTCAGGGCAGGAGGACCCAATATTCATATTTTTACTGAACTATGTGCTGCTCTCGGGGCAGAAGTACTCAATATTCATATTACTGTTATTTTTACTGAACTATGCGCTGCTCTCAGGGCAGGAGTACTCAGAGGATAGCACATAGTATACTAAAAATAACCTACTATGACTTAACCATTGTTCATTCTTTTAAACAACACATTATATCAATCATGAAGAACATTCAGTAAACATGGCTGTCAGCTCCCTGGGCATTCTTGACTATTGTAAACCTGAAGCAACTTGTCCCATAATATACAGTGTAATCTGCACTGCGTGAGATATATATATATATATATATATATACACACAGTGGGAACGTAAAGTATTCAGACCCCCTTAAATTTTTCACTCTTTGTTATATTGCAGCCATTTGCTAAAATCATTTAATTTCATTTTTTTCCCTCATTAATGTACACACAGCACCCCATATTGCCAGAAAAACACAGAATTGTTGACATTTTTGCAGATTTATTAAAAAAGAAAAACTGAAATATCACATGGTCCTAAGTATTCAGACCCTTTGCTGTGACACTCATATATTTAACTCAGGTGCTGTCCATTTCTTCTGATCATCCTTGAGATGGTTCTACACCTTCATTTGAGTCCAGCTGTGTTTGATTATACTGATTGGACTTGATTAGGAAAGCCACACACCTGTCTATATAAGACCTTACAGCTCACAGTGCATGTCAGAGCAAATGAGAATCATGAGGTCAAAGGAACTGCCTGAAGAGACAGAATTGTGGCAAGGCACAGATCTGGCCAAGGTTACAAAAAAATTTCTGCTGCACTTAAGGTTCCTAAGAGCACAGTGGCCTCCATAATCCTTAAATGGAAGACGTTTGGGACGACCAGAACCCTTCCTAGAGCTGGCCGTCCGGCCAAACTGAGCCTGGTTATGCATAGAAATGTCCTTTTAGGATGATTTTAGGTACATATGAAAAAAAGTCTCTGTGTAGTTCTATGGAGACCAAAAAACATGTTCTTTGGATAAAGGAATTTCAGTCTGGTTCTCTGTCTTCTATGTGTGGCGGAAAAGTCAATCTAAAGAAGCTTGTGATTTCTCTTGTGGAACACGTGATGGCCATCTCTTTGACCATTAATCTTGATTATTTGCCCCAAATTTGACGATCTCCTTCCTGCGTTGGACTTATCAATAAGTGTTCTTTTGTCTTAATGTTGCAAGCTGTCCTGTGAAAGAGGCTTGTTAGTTAGGCTGTGTTCAGACGTCCTGTTGCGGCCCCTCTGGAATTTCGGGTCCTCATGTTTCGATGTTCTGATCGAATCTTAAATTGTCCGATTCGTTCTGATCCTACATTTATCTGTAGGGTTTAGTTTTGAATATTGAATCATGAACATCCTCATTTTCATATATTTCGTGGATTTTTTTGGTATTTTGTTTATTTTGTGGAGCAAACTTGCATATCAGGAATATTACATTACTGACCAGCTCACTGCACAGCATCTGAAATGTAGCAATGTAAACAAACAATTACTAGTAAAATCATAAGATCAAAGATAAAAATCACATTTTCAACTTCCTAAAATCTGACAATTTCTTAATGACACGTAATACATCCTTAAACCCTGCCATTCTTAGAGCCTACTGTACTCTGTTTGGCCTCAGCTACAACTACAGTGATTGAGGGCAGATTAGAGTAGACGTTTGAGGGACAGCCGATGAAGTCCATAGGCTGGCATTATGCAAACAAACCTAACAGGTAATTGACCTATCGGTAAGCCCCTCCCCTAGAACGTTGATGAGCCAATAGCAGTCGAGTATCAGTTGCACGGGGACCGGAACTCGGACATATTTAGGTTTCAGCGCCATAGAAAAGCATTGGAAGATCGCGAGTTCTCGTCGGTTTTGTGGTGATTGTGCCGCAAAAATGGTAAAACGATGTGCCTGGGGCACTTGTAATACTGATTCGAGATATCCGTAGAGGATGGGCAAAGGAATTTATTTTATTACATTTCCTGAATCCAAACAAAACAGCAAAATGTTCCCAAGTATTCACCCCAATACAAATGAAGACAAAAACGTTTGTTTTCTGGTTGTCATACACTCATTAAGTTACAGTTTTCATCTGCTCAAGCAGAACGTTAATGTTATCTTGTGCTTTAGCAAGGTATCTCTGGCTAAAACTAGCTAACGGTAAAGTTAGTGATGCTAACGTACAAACCTAAATAGCGGACTGTTCAAAAAAATCTTTTGACTGAAAATGTTTCCTCGGCCAAACCCCGATCCACAACCATACCTGTCACACACCCAGTTTAAGAGCCGTGTTTTTCTTCTTGTAATTAGGAGCGCTTGTCTTCCTAATTTAAAAAGTTTAGGAGCACCTTCTAATCAATAATAAAAAATTCTGATCAAAAAAATTTGCCTTCTTAATACGAGGTGACATTTGACAAAGTGATTTACAGGGGCATTTTCTTTTTACTTTTGTAAATGCGTTTTTCTAATTTTATTAAATGTATGCAGTGTTTCCTCTAGGATTTTTTCCAGTTGTGGTGGCAGGACTATTTCGCATGGACCACATCCCCTCCCCACCCAAGAATCACCTGCACTCAGAATTGAATTTATATCAACTAAAAAAAGTAGTATGTCTTTGAATAATTTAGTAAATAATAAAATAAGAACAAATAAATTAATGACAATCAATAGCACAAACAAAAATAATAACAAGATACAAATTAAATTATCAGTACTTAATATTTTTCAGTTAGGTCTAACTATAATCTATTCAACTGTAAAATAACACTGGATAGTCTTCACTGTATAATGAAAGACAGCAGCAGGTTTATTTAGGCTGCTGTCTCTTTAAGACCTCATGCACAGATCTAATATGTTACACATGGCTCTGTGCTTACTTTTCTTTTTAGGAGCTTTGTCCTCCTAATTTAATTAGGAGCAGCTTCTGATCAATAATCAAAAATTCTTATTAAAAAAATAGCCTTGCTAATTCGAGGTGACATTTGACTCAAAGTGATTTACAGGGCATTTTCTTTTTTGCAATGGCATCATTTTCATCTGTCAAATTAAAAAAAATTGTGTTTATATGCTTTTTAAAATTTCTATTAAAAAATAAATAAATCTAAGAAGTAGAATAAGACAAATAAGTTACCAATTATATGAAATTAGTATTAATAAGAAATTAATTTGTACTACAGAGGTGGCACAGAAGAACACAAACGTGGCTTGTAGGTACATTTTCAGACGTTTAATGAGGCTCAGAGGTGGCATGAGTACAATTAAATTCATAAATTCATGTGGAGATTAAATGTTTTAAATATACAATTTTGAATACAGAACTTAACCCCTTCAGACCTGATTTTTTTCTGCTGAGCAAAAAAAAAAAAATTCCCAGTTGATTTTTACTCCCTTCCAGCATAGAAATAAAGGGGGAAAAAAAGCATTTTTGATAACTCATGTTTTTATTGGTATTTTTTCATGTCCATTACAATGGACGCCACGACTAAATGAACATAAAATGTCATGAAATCTTAGATTAAAAAAGGCCATGTTTTTAACATAGGGGGATGGTGGATTGAATGGGTTGGATGATTGTGGGCAATGTAACCCCAAGAAATCAGTTTTGTATTCAGTTTTCACGGAACTTCCAAACGCATTGCTAACTTTTAACATTGTAAGCTAATAAGAGATCACCCAATTACTAACAAATGGCCACAGCCATATCACCCTGCAGCCCAAGACCGGTTGCCCACGAAGCTAAGCAGGGCTGAGCCTGGTCAGTACCTGGATGGGAGACCTCCTGGGAAAACTAGGTAGCTGTTGGAAGAGGTGTTAGTGAGGCCAGCAGGGGGTGCTCACCCTGCGGTCTGTGTGGGTCCTAATCCCCCAGTGTAGTGACGGGGACACTGTACTGTAAAAAAGCACCCTCTTTCGGATGAGATGTTAAACCGAGGTCCTGACTCTCCCAGGACACTCATCGTAAAGAGTAGGGGTGTAACCCTGGTGTCCTGGCCCAATTGCCTCCACTGGCCCCTGTCTATCATGGCCTCCTAATAATCCCTATCCACTGAATTGGATCTATGACTCTCTCTCCTCTCCACCTGTAGCTGGTGTGTGGTGAGCGCACTGGCGCCGTTGTCCTGTGGCTGCTGTCGCATCATCCAAGTGGATGCTGCACACTGGTGGTGGTTGAGAAGAGACCCCCTATATGATTGTAAAGCGCTTTGGGTGTATAGCAATACACAATAAAGCGCTATATAAATGCTTCATTCATAACAAATGGAAAATAACAAAAATACATCTGCTGGATATTCCCATATATTCTCTCATTTGCGATGAGCAGCCTTGAAGCAGTTTCTGTGTGGCACAAAGCAAAGGTGGATGTTGCATTTGTCACAGAATACATGTGTTTTCCCTGTGCAGCATGGCCTCTTGCATCTGGTGGCCTCTGTCTTCTCATAATTCGGCACGTGGTCAACCGTATCATACTGCACTTCAGGTAGAGGCATTGCATCCTGAACTCGTGGTCTGTGGGCATGCGGTTGTGGTTCTGGAGACATACTGGGTCTTCCACGTTTTGCTGCCACTGGTTTATGGACACTCACCAGACACTGGGCCACATTCATCTTGAAATGGAGGAGATCCAGGGTGTCTTTTGTCTGGAGATTGGCCCTCTTGGCACCCAGCCTGTACTCTAACCAACTGTTGACCACAGCTAGATCAAAAGGATGTGTAATCATTCTCAGGGTCCACTTTCTTGACTATAAAATAAATAAATTGTGAAGTCATAGCTTAGCTATGAAATGCTTATAGGTATTTTGTTTCTTTGCATGAACTAACTGAGTGCTGGCTAATATCTCTTGACTCCTGATGTCCATTGGGATGGACATTAAACTTTGAAAAAATCCTATAACTTAATGAAATATTTTTTTCAAAATAACTTGAAATATTAACACTTGAAATTGTTAAAATTATGCTGAGAGAAAATGTATTAGGCTAGCATGAACATAAATTAACATTTTTTTTATGAAAAATAGGCACTTACTCCTCCCTCTCTTGAGCTTCAGAGCCATGCTTGTCTTGTCTGATGTCTGAAGCTCTCTCAGATCAAGTCAAAAGTAATTTCTCCATTGTGATTGGATAATCAGGAACCAATCAGTAATAAGCATCATCCAAACAATGAAGTCAGAGATTTTTTATTGGTTTAGACCCAGAAATATGTAATGTCCATTCCAATGGACGCCAGGTCTGAAATCTAAATGATTTAAATAACTGAAATTATACAGTAACCCCTGTGTTTGCTTTTAGAGATGCGCAGCGGCTCAGCTGTTACTTTATTTAGAACTATTTCCGTTCATGATATTGATCTGTTGTATTAAATCAATATCACATTTGCAAACTCCCTTAATTATTATTAAAAGCTGTCACTCTCCTTATCGCGATCTGTGCACATAGATGAGAGCGCGCGAATGATTTATCAAGACCTGTGCAAATGTGACACATTCCGTCTGAACCTGCGGGAATGAGTAGGATCATCATTAATAGCCGCAATCCCGCGCCGAAAGTCAAGTTCTGCTCTGTTCTCTGATAATACCCGACTGTGAATGATGCGAGCGGCGTTACTATGTTGTCAGTGAGAAGCTGCAGCCGTAGCGGGGATGATTTTTGGTGTTCCGGCAGAACAACAACAATGCGCTACATGTATCTTTTCCCCTCATTTATCCCTAATAACTAATGGAGTGAACACAGAGCAGTTTTCCGTGAGCGGGAACACAAAACCCGGAGTGGATTCGGGCGGAGTGATTACAGAACGCTTAGAGCGGAGAGAGGAACGAGCTTTGACTCCACTCCAGGCTTTGATCACATCCCCCTCAGCAGGCTGAATACACCTCGACTTTCCCTAATTTAAGACCTATTCAAACTAAAATTAAGAAATTTATTACACTATTTGAGAAATGTAAGCCTATTTACGGCCTTAAAATTATGAAAAGTGCATTTAAGACATTAAAGACAGGCGGGAACCCTGCAAATGACGGAAATCCGTCGTAGACTCGCTGCAGTTAACGGAAATCCGTCGTAGCGACGGAGAACTTTAATCCCTGCTTCTCCCGCTTACATTGTGATCTATAAACCCTCGCTTCTAGTTACCCACCGTATTTATTTTTAAATATTTTATAAATCCCTCCATGGAATATTTAATTTCCATTTGGTGGCCTTCTGTGTCCAAAATTGTGCAAAAACATCGTGGGACAATGTTTTCACACTGCAGCTGTCATTGAAAGACAGTGAGCAACTCCGTTTGTTTGTCCGAGGGAGCAACAGTAACTAAGGGGGGCGGGGCTTACCGATAGGTCAATTGCTAACAGGAAGCGAGACTGGAGTTTCTGACACTCATTTCAGCACAGCAGTTCAGAATCAATTCTTACTTTTAGGAGACAAAACTTTATTTGTCATGAAATTTGATCTTTAAACCTTTGCACACCTTTTACATTTACAAGCAGCTATTTTACAATGCATGAAAGGTAATATTTGGGGGGGAAAATTATATGGGCACTTCAAATATCAACAAGATTCTCAACTAAAACTAGAGGAACTTACAAAGAAAGTCCAGAGATTCCTTTACTCCAAGTATGGACCAGTGATGACTTCTGCTTTTTCAAGAATGTTATTCTGCAAAGAGAAGAGAAACTACATGATACAGTCACAGTCAATGACAGGTTTGCTGTCATTATAAGCATGTGAAAATGTAAATTAAAAAAAAAAAGTAGTTTCTTGAATCTACAATGCAGCATACGGTGCATTTGTCAGTCATCCAGGACTATAGACAGAAACAATTATGAATAATATACAGAAAACAGATACCTTATCTGTGTGTAGTTACCAGTGCATATTGAATAAGATAACAAATATACAGTACATTTTAGTTTTTGGTTAACCATCTGCACTTCATTCTAATAGAACTACCATACTACTACATCTACTAAGAAATACTACTAAAAAACAAAACTTATAACATGGAAAAAGTACCTTGGCAAGTCAATACAAATATGAATAATACCATGTCAATACAAAGTTGTACAAATATGAATTGTAATAGAAATTATTTTTCTTTTCTTTTTTTTAAATTTACCTCATCAGGAAGCTGCTGATACAAAGGGAATATGGCCCAGATTTTTATTCTTCCCAATTCTGGTCTCACTGTCCTGAAATATAAAAAAATATAAAAAATGTATGGGTACAGAGCATTATTATTATTTGCAGGCAAGTTATATTCAACAAATCAGTTATAATCATTTTTTCTTAGACTACTGTATTTTCAGCTACATACAGTTTAAAGCAGGAGTGCCCAGTCCTGTTCCTGGAGATCTACCTTCCTGCAGAGTTCAGCTCCAATCCTGATCAAACACACCTGTCTCTAAAGTGCTCTTGAAGATCTTAATTAGCTGGTTCTTGTTTGTTTGATTAAAGCCTGAAACACACTGCACGATTTTTGGCTGTCCCAGACGAAAGACCACCTTCGTGAAGCAACCTCGGTGATTTCTGATTGGCCACGATTGTTTCACGATGCCAATATTTCATCTGGGACAGCTGAAAATCGTGCAGTGTGTTTAGGGCATAAGGCTGAAGCTGAACTTTGCAGGAAGGTAGGTCTCTAGGAACAGGATTAGTTTAAACCAAGGGTTTTAAAATTGTTCCTAGAGTCTCTCAAGGAAACCAAGGAATAAGGAAAACATTCAAAATGTACAATGCTGTCGACAGGGGAGGCTCCAGGAAAAAAATAACAAAATAAAATGCTTGAGGTGGTTTTTGGCTTGTGATTAAGAGTAAATGCAAATAATGTGAGATGGAAATGCAATTGCCATATGAATTCCTCTATGCACATCAAAAAAGTCATGTAACTTTGTGTGACAGGGCGGCATAACCTGACTAACCAGCAGACCAATCTTGCACAGCATCTGAAATGTAGTTAAGGTCATTCTTAAATGCCCAAGCAAAGTATAGTCATACAGAAATACTTTGATGAGTGTAGTGCATAGTACACTAAAAGTAACAGTGATATGAATCTATTGAGTACTCCTGCCCTGAGAGCAGTGCATAGTTCAGTAAAAATAACAGTGATATGAATCTACTAGCACATAGTACACTAAAAATAACAGTGATATGAATCTATTGAGTACTCCTGCCCTGAGAGGAGCACATAGTTCAGTACAAATAATAGTAATATGAATATTGAGTAATGTTACTCCTGGCATAGTTCAATAAAAATAACAGTAATATGAATATTGAGTACTCCTGCTCTGAGAGCAGCGCATAGTTGAGTAAAAATAATAGTAATACTGACCTATTGGTACTCCTGCCCTGAGAACAGCGCATGGTTCAGTACAAATAACAGTAATATGAATATTGAGTACTCCTGCCCTGAGAGCAGCGCACAGTACACTAAAAATAACAGTAATATGAATATTGAGTAATGTTACTCCTGCCCTGAGAGCAGCACATAGTTCAGTACAAATAACAGTAATATGAATATTGAGGACTCCTGCCCTGAGAGCAGCGCATAGTTCAGTAAAAATAACAGTAATATGAATATTGAGTAATGTTACTCCTGGCATAGTTCAGTAAAAATAACAGTAATATGAATATTGAGTAATGTTACTCTTGGCATAGTTCAGTAAAAATTACAGTAATATGAATATTGAGTACTCCTGCCCTGTGAGCAGCGCATAATACACTAAAAATAATAGTAATATGAATATTGAGTACTCCTGCCCAGAGATGCTAACGTTAACTGACTGATAAAATGTCACGGCAGAGATTTGAACGAGTTCTGTTGTTGCTCTTATCGGTTTCACAGACAGCGCGGTAGCATTGGAAAAGCATGTTTTACTCCAGTTACCTCATTAGCAGCTTTGGTGCAATCAACTGATGAAGCAGTCTAATGAAAATGCATACTACAGTATATGATATTGTAGGATCTCTGTTGTTCGAGCAGGCCACCACGTGAGACATTGAACATAGGCCTGGTGAACTAAATTAAACTAATCAGAGTCATGTCATGACAATATCCTGAGTGGTTTCCTGTCAGCGTTTTTCTTATCCACTCAGAAGAGAGATAATAATTAACTCAATCAGAAAACGTCAAAGATCCCTTTGTATGAAGAAACACCTCGTGATCAGGCAAATGTATGGATCCATACATCCAACAGGAAAAGGACCATTAAAGTAACTGATTGCCCTCAGGCCCGAAAACTAGTGATGCACGATCATGATTTTTCATGGCCGATTCCGATACCGATTTTTTACAAGCAAACCGGCCAATTCCGATACCGATTTCTGATTTTTTTTTTTAATCAAAGCAACAAACAAGAAAGAATTAAAGTATACATAAACAAGATGTTTATTTGGTATTTAACAGGCCAAACTGGGTTTTGGCTATTGAAAATAACTGTAACCATCTGAAATTAACAGCAGTAACTGCACAGCAAGTAGGCTACATTCAATACAAACACAGGTACTGACAAAAGCATTTAGCTTTTGTTTTTAAATTGGGTTGAATCTATAAACTGGCCTTAAATGAAAACATTAAGTGTAACCATGTAATTTTAAAGGCAACAACTGCATAGTTCCACAATCCAAACAGCACAATCAAAACACATTCAACACTTCAAACAAAGATGTTACTTAATCAGCATTCAGCATTTGTTTTCATTTTTAAATTTGGTATAAAAAAAAAGGGTCTTTACCAGTGAAACTAAATAAAACCAAAGTTGGCTATATGAATATATTATTCCAAAATGTTAAATCAAATAATGTTTAGTGCAACGAGTAAAACAAAGATGCTACAGCAGGTGCTTTTTAAATCAAATTAAGTCAATGTAATTTTAAGGTAAAATAAAAAAAAATAGGCCTAATCATCCTATATCTTACAGAACTGATGTTTACTTCTGGTTTTTCAAAAGTGCATATGAGTTCTTCTTTACAAAAACAAGCATTTCAGCTTTGTCACAAGTAAGTCTGTTTCGTTTCTCATCCAACACGTGAGAAGCTGAGTTGAACAAATGTTCACTGTCTAAGCTTGTGCAGGGCGCGGATAGGTACGCTCGCGCAACTTCAGCGAGCACAGGAAAGCGGCTCTTATTTGTCCGCGATTAACTTGTCCTTTGCAGACAATGCAGATTGCAAACTTCACGTCCTGCGCACAGATTGTGAAATACTTCCACACAAATTACATGTTCGCGAATGATTAGGCCTATAAATGTAGTCTGTGCACGCGGGCGCACTTCTGGAAAAAAAGACAAAAAACCGGTTGCCGATCGCACATTATAAGCAAAAACCGTCCGGTTCCGATTTATGGCCGGTCAACCAGTGCATCCCTACCGAAAACCACAAGATCTGTAACATGACCGTCTGATGACTCCTGCGTGCTCCTCTCGGTCTTCAACTTTTCTCTTACAACAAAAGCAACACTAACTTACATAAATAATCTCTAAAGAAAACTATTTATTTCCATTGCTATTAGAGCAAGTGTATCAACAAATAGCATGTTTGATGTCTTATATATATGCTTGGTGTTTTATGTTATGCGTGGTGTGCTTTATTTTGATCTTTGCCTCATAACTTTCTTTTGAATAGATAGCCGTGTGTAGTATCGTGTTAAAGCTCATTTCAAATGCAGGAAGTTGAAATGAATTATATGTCGATTTTCAGCCTCGTATGAATGATGAATACTTTTATAAGAAGTTATTAGAAATATTACTCACATGATGGATGAAGCATTATGTTAATCTATGCATGAAGAAGAACCGTGCGGGGCGTGGCTTCGCCCTGTAGAGACAATCTGATTGGAAGAAGCCTCTAGTGGGTGGACAGAATCCAGCCCGTTAAAACTCTGTGACACAATAGGTTGCTCGCTGCTTGAAAACTTTGGTCTTGCCTCACTGATCGCGCTGCGAAGCAACTACAGACTTAACATTAGGTCGATCATCCAACACTCCTTCAAACTTCTGACCAAAGAAACTTTCAAAGCCTGAAGCCGCACAAGAACTTCAAAGCATTATCACCCTTGCATCACCAGGAAGCCAACCAATCGCAGAAGGGGTTCCCTGAGTGATGTCAAGGACGCATCAGCAGCCCCGGGATTTCCCAACCAGGAAGGAAAGGGAACCGGAGAGTACCTCTCAACTCAATTTAGAGCAAGTAACAAACTCTCTCTCCATAATTCTGCTGGAAACTGGTTGAATTAATCTTTAAGAAAAGATAGTAAAGTCCTTTGTTTGTGACTTCTCAGGCTGAATTTACAGAACTCTTGGAAAAGAGCATTAGAACCTTAAACTTTCTTCAAAATCGCAATAACTCATTTTCGAAACGTTTGTATGTTTGTGTGTGTGTGTGTATGCTTTAATTTAGTAGAATAGAATAGAACATATTTATACAATAAGCCACTATCTTTGTAGGGGTGAACAAGGTTTTCATCTTTTATTTTCACCAGATCATAGTCCATAAAATCAACAGTTGTGAAATAGCTTCATTGCTAAACATTAGCACCCAACACAAGGTCTGAAAATTGTATCCGCTTCCCCCTTACTGACTCCACCTACTACTTTACCTGCCCTAAATCTGTAATTTCAGTGATATAATAAGAGTCTTCATTCACAAATTCATAACATTAATACTCAAACACAAATAATACACAGGTAATTATCATCAAACATGAACTTAATTATATTCAAACTATTAAATTAGGCCATTCAGTCCAAAATATGATAATAGAAAAAATAATGGCTCCAACATTCCGGCCCCTAATTGTCATCTTGTGACAATTCTGATAATTATTTCAAAAAAGGAGCCATAATTTTGAACAAAAGTAACAAAGGAAAAACTAAATAAATAATAAAAAAAATAAAATAGTCCAAAATACCATAGAGTCTTCTAGCTGGTTTCTTCAGATTCTCAGGTCTTTGAGAAAGCATAATTTGCTAATAGGTCCCTCCAGGATACTGTTCTGTGTTCTCACTTTAACTTGGTGTACATACCCTTTTCTGTCCGGGAATGTCTCCAAAACTCGACCTAAAGGCCAAGAATTCCGTGGTGCAGTATCATCGACAATGAGAACAATATCTCCAGTTTTAAGGTTTTGTTTGTCTTTATTCCACTTCTGCCTCTTCTGCATTAGTGGGAGGTACTCTCTAATCCATCGTTTCCAGAAAAGATCGCAGATGTACTGTACTTGTTTCCATCTTCTTCTGGAATAGATGTCGTCCTTCTGAAAAATCCCAGGAGGCAAAATAGGAATTCCTTTCAACTGAAGCAAATGATTAGGGGTTAAGGCTTCTGGATCATTGGCATCCTCTGAAACTGTAGTAATTGGACGATCGTTAAGTATGACTTCCACTTCACATAAAGCAGTCTGTAGGCCTTCGTCATCAAGGGTCTGCTGTCTCAGGACGGAGCACAGGATCTTTTTGAGAATTCGAATGATTCGTTCCCATACACCTCCATGATGAGAACCTAAAGGAGGATTAAAAGTCCACTTCACATTCTCTCTCAGCAGTGGCTTCTGTATTTTGTCTTGGTTGATGTCAGCAAGTGCCTCTCTCAAT
The DNA here is from genome assembly GCF_012432095.1 of Onychostoma macrolepis. Taxonomy (NCBI): domain Eukaryota; kingdom Metazoa; phylum Chordata; class Actinopteri; order Cypriniformes; family Cyprinidae; genus Onychostoma; species Onychostoma macrolepis. The sequence goes on from NC_081155.1 coordinate 29,389,132, forward strand.
TCTCGCTCTGCTCCAATGAAGTTGGTTCCATTATCCGAAATTAACTCTTTAACTTGACCCCTTCTACACACAAATCTTCTGAGAGCACAAATACAGGAATCTGTGTTCAAGGAATAGGCCATTTCGAGATGAACAGCTCTACTATTAAAGCAGGTAAATATCACTCTGTACCTTTTAACATGTGCTCTTCCTCTCTTCACCTCTATGGGACCAAAATAATCGATTCCAACGTGACTGAAGGGTGGTAAATCAGGAGTGATTCGATTCAAAAAGGCAAATCTGCCATCTTCTGTTCAATTGCAGATCCATGCCAACGTCTACAGAATAGACAATCTCCAATAACTTTCCTGACAGTAGTATTACCTCTGAAAATCCAGTATCTTTTATGGAGTTTAGTTTTTATGGAGTTTCAACTGCTTGGCTTCTACCACAATGACCTGACATCTTGTGAATATGGTCTATTAATAGTCTACACAAACGACTTTCATTGGGTAGAATAGCTGGATGCTTAAACTCTTCTGGCATAGCCATCCTGCTCAACCTCCCCCCAACTCTTAAAATGCCATTATCTAGGATCGGATCCAACTTATACATCCTACTACTGGTTTTCACCGCATGACCTTTGCTTAAAGTTATTTCATCTTGAAAGCTCTGCTGTTGAACATGACGAACAAGAGATTCTTCAGCAAGTACCAGATCTTCCACTGACAAAGTTTGGGCACCAAGCTGAGATTTTATTTTAATCATGTGGTTGTCAAGTACTTCCTGAGGTTTAGGATGTTGTATAAAGACGGCTACTGCTTCCTTCCGCTTTTGACTCAAGTGCAGAAGCATAATCCTACATTTCAACAGTCATACGGTTGCTCGTCGCAGTTTTTCCCATGATGAAAAATGTTCTACTAGCCTACTGGATGGAGTTGAATTAGCTGTAATGATAGTAAAAACAGCAGTTGTTCTCTCTTTCTCTGGATCACTATCTGAAATGCAAAGTGACTCGAAGCAATTCAGGCCAGTTTGCAGCAGGACTTTTCAAATATTCTGGACCTCTCAGCTAGGGTTGTTCCGATTCCGATACTAGTATCGGAAATTCCACCGATACCACAGAAAATTCTGGCATCGGTATCGGCGAGTACTTGAACCCATGTACCGATCCGATACCATTCTTAAACAAGACCTATAGTTATACGCGCTGGCTTTGCTTAACGCTGCAAATCGAAAATCAATTCTTCTTCGCTGCTCAGAATGCAAACACAGGAAGTTGTGCTGTGTTGCCACAAGCAACCACTATTTAGAGCAGCGAAGAATAAATACAAACGTGGTAGCACATTGCCAGTAAATCACTCGCGTATGTGACTAAATCTTCACCCTGGGCGATTAAATGGTATATAATATTAGCCACTGGCTAATAAATGCTCAGATTTTACTCTCCAGTGTGTGAGTTGGAGGCTATATATAAGTTTAGCACAGATATATCGTCACTCTCCGAAAACTCTGACCAAGCGCTTCAGAGTTTTACACTCCGTCAAGCAATCTGTGCTATTTATTAGTTCAACTGAATGGATGCGCAGCGCACCTGTATTTGACGTACCGTAAGCTCTAGTGTGAAGTTCACGACTCGTCAATTCTGCATGGTATGTAAACAATATTCTTTGTTGTATTTTCCTGTCAAAATAACGGAGTTCCTTTTGGAATTCTTCAGCTTTTAAGAACTGCCAGGATCTCCGGTAGTAGGCGGAGCTAATATGCAAACAACAATCTCATTGGCTGGCACTCACCTATTATCGTCCCTGGTTTGATTTCAGCAAATCAGTTCAAGCGAACGCAGACAACGTGATTAATATTCATGAATCCAGCAGCTTGTTAATCCTTAGTGCGTTTTATGTTGTTCTTAGTAGAATTCATAGTATGATTATTATCTTATCAGTATTATTGATAGTTTCCCCCCCATATTTTACAGAAACACTGAATGACCAAAAAAGCACCACCACCAGTTCCGTTAAAATGACTGTATTCATACATGGTTACCAAGTTTTAATTCTAATTGCTAAAGTTATATCATTAAATAATACTTGATTATCATAATAATTATCATAGACTGACTGATGTTAAGAGTGTACTTTTAGATATTTAAATAGATGAAAAATTTAAATGGCACATCTATCTATCTATCTATCTATCTATCTATATATACAGCATATGGTGAAGCACACCATAAAATAATTGTATCAGTTCATACAGGTCTAGTAGTACATACAGCTGTATTACCAGATACACACCCAGGTATCGGATCAGTACTCGGTATCGGCCGATACCCTGAGCCTAGATATCGGAAGGGAAAAAGGGTATCGGAACATCTCTACTCTCAGCCATCTTCCATCATTCTTAAATAAGCTAAACCTTACGCCTCGAGAGGCATCATCAGCAGGATTGACGGCAGAATTCACATAACGCCACTGAAACTTCTGTGACAGATTTCTGATAGTTGAAACTCTGTTGGCTACATATGTCTGAAATCTGCTAGTATCATTCAAGATATATTTAAGGACTGATGTACTGTCCGTCCAGAACACCGAATCATCCAGAACAAACTCCAATTCTTCCTTCAGCATTCTGTTGACTTTTGCAGTGAGAACTGCGGCAGCCAATTCAAGTCTAGGGATAGTCATCACTTTTAGTGGGGCCACTCTTGCTTTGCCCATCACAAAAACAACATGGACAGACCCACTGATGTCTGCAAGGTAACGTAAATAGCTAGCCGTACCATAGCCAATTTCACTAGCGTTGCAGAAGTGATGTAATTGAGCACTACATATTTTCCCAAAGTTGTTGGGTATGAAGCATCTACTGAAGCTCAAATTTGAAAGTAGCTTAAGCTCCTCTAGCCACTTGTCCCATTTTTGTGCAAAGTCTGCAGGAATTTTTTCATCCCATCCGTAATTCATCCTGCACAACTCTTGTCAAATCCTTTTAGCTGGCAGCATTACTGGAGCAAGGAATCAGAGCGGGTCGTAAACCGAATTGGTAACCGACAAAATACCTCTTCAGGTAAATTGTTGTTGTTTAAGAGTTATTTTGAAGAGAAAGGTATCGGACTCTGTATCCCACTGAACTCCCAGTGCGCTATCCACAGGAAGTTCATCTCTGCGCAAGTCGAGATGTCTCACTTCTTTAGATCTCTCCTCCTCAGGGATGGAAGCTAGTACATTGCGGCTATTACGAACCCATTTGGTAAGTTTAAATCCACCAGTAGCACATACCGCAATAAGCCTGCACCAACACAATGGCTTGTCTTTCATCCGAGACAGACTTGAGGCAATTATCCACATAAAAGTTGTTACGAATTGTGGATAAAACTTCTGCATCAACTTTGCCTTCGTTATCATCTGCTGTCTTCCTTAGTGCAAAGTTGGCACAACTAGGGGAAGAAACAGCTCCAAAGAGATGTACGGTCATTCTGAACTCTTCCAGCGGTTGATTGATATCACCCTTAGGCCACCACAGGAATCTTAAAAAAAAAAAAAAAACTAATAATAATAAATAAATAAATAAAGGAACTCCTCAGGAACCTTAATTTGATGAAACATTCCCTCGATATCCACCATCACAGCTATAGATTCTTGGCGAAACCGGAGGATTACACCTAAAAGGGTATTCGTGAGATCTGGACCCTGCAACAGTTCTGAATTCAGTGAGATAACTTGAAATGAGACAGCACAATCAAATACCACTCTGATTTTCTTTTTCCTTTTATGGTAGACTCCATGATGGGGGATGTACCATACTTTACCATCATTTCTGTCGAGCTCCTCTTCTGGTACTTTCTCTGCATAACCCTTCTTTAAGATGATGACGCCAATAAAGTCTCTGTAGTCAGATAAGAATGCTTCATCCTTTCTAAATCTCTTGAGTATACTTAGGGCTTGTTGTTCTGTCGACTTTTTGTTGTCAGGCAGGGTGATGTCAGATTTACGAAATGGAAGGCATATTTGGTAATGACCATCTCGTTTAGCAACGGAGTTGTTCACAATTTCCAAAAATCTCAGATCCTCAAAAGACAGTTCTGGTTTCTCATCATATGCTTGCTCTGGGAAGTCATTATTATACTGCTCTTTAAGTAATTCATCCAGTTTAGCCACTGAGATTCTATTAGAAGACACACATGGTCGTCCTTGAGCATCTGTGCATGAGTTGCCACTCAATGGACCATTAACAAGCCATCCTAAACATGTTTGGACCGCATAGGGACCATCCTTTTGGCTGTTAATAATCCTCAAGGGTTCCATCGCATTTGGGACATTAGCCCCAATCAACAGATCAGTATCTGCTTCTATGGAACACAGTCGAACATCTTTCAGATGCGGCCATCTTTTATGTCCTCTTCCCTTGGAATATTCTCATGGCTGACCGGAATCGAACTGTGTGTAAAAGTTTCAGTTCTATGAAGTAGTCTCTGTCCAGACCACTTACTTCCAAGCCGCTCAACCGAAAGGTTTTTATTGGCTTTTCCTGTCCCATCGTCTTAAGCAGGATCTCAATTCGTTTGCCAGCCATATTCAACTGTCTCATCAATCTCTCAGTGCAGAATGTGGCTGAACGTCCAGGGTCCAAGAAAGCATACGTTTGAAATACTCTACTACCTTTGGTAGCTTTTACTTTTACTGGAATAATCGCAAGTTTGCATTCAGTTGAACCGGCCCCTGTATGCCCAGTAGCTACAACAGCCATAGTGACAGGTCTGCTGAAATTAGCTTTCTCAACCTCATCATCTTTCTTGTGCACATCAATCAGTAAATTAGATGAACCTGCATCTGATGAAGCAATTTTGATATGCAACACTGTTGGATGCTTCTTCAAACAAATGTGACAAGTGAGATGCTTTTTGCAGGCTTTCGTTAGATGTCCTTTTTTGAGACAAGCAAAACAAAGACCATTTGTTCTCAAAAAATAAATTTTATCCTTGTGTAGTACATCCGCCATTTTAACACAAGAATCCATTGCATGATCATAAGCACAAAACACACAAGGCTTATTGAAAGCAACATTGGCATCATATTGATAATTTTTCTTTGGTTCACTATTCTGTTTTGTAGCTTCGATAAAAGAGACTGCAGTAACAAAACTTTTCCTGCAAGAAGATTTGTGCATAGGAGGTTCAGTCACTGTCTTTCTCTGAGGAGAATTTATTTTTGGATCTTGAATCTCTCCAAAGACTGGATCAAGAAGAATCTTAGCTTGTTTCTCATTGAAAGCAACTAAGTCAGAAAAGATCTGCCTTCTTTGAGTGCGTTCCAGAATTTCACAGGCTGTAGCTCTCCACTTTTCTCTTAATTTGTACGGAAGTCTAGAGATAATGATTTTTAGATTGAATGGCAAATTCAACTCTGCCAGATCTACCAGGTCTTGTGCTGTATTGCAACATCCTCTAAGATAGACTGCATAGCTATACAATGCTTTTCCATCATCAGAGTGAATGCTACCCCATTTTAGAGCTTTCTCCATGTACGCATTAGCCAGCTTGAATTCATCTCCACAATTATGCTTTAAAAGACGTTTGGCTTCAACATAACCTCTAGTAGTGTTCATGTAAAGACAACTTCGAACAAGTTCCTTAGGTTCACCTGCTGTGAACTGTTCCAGATAATACAATCGTTCTTGATTGTTATCCGTTTTCTCCTCAATATTATGGATAAAAGATCTCATGAAAGGCCTATATTCCAGAGGATCACCACTAAATACTGGAATCTCCCTTATAGGTAGTGAGGCTTGTTTCTGCTGGGTCACAAGTAAATCAGCCAAAAAGCTTTGTCTTTGCAAAATGGGCCCAAGATCAACCCTGGCAAATTTAGCGTTACTGGCTGCATTATGCTGCTGATCATTTTGTGACATTGTATTTGTAGCTGCAGTTGCTGCTGGATTAGCAGTAAGCCTTAAAGGAGTTTGAGTTCCATGAACAATCCTTTGCAGTGGTATTTTGGGAATTGTTCCAATATTTGTAAAATGCAGAGGAGATTATTCAGAGTCAATTAGTAAAGACAATTTTTCTTCTTCTTTATCCAGATATTCGTTCATAGCATCTCTTAATTTGGCAGATGAGTGAGGACTGTGCAGTGAACTTGCTTCAGAAATCTCCAACACCTTTAACTTTGCATTCGCAGCATCTATTTCAGACTGCAACGTAAGAGCTTCCATCTTGGATTCCAGCTGAGCCTTTTCCAACTCAAGCGCATGTTTCTCTTTAAGGGCTTCAGCACGAGCAAGTAAAGCTGCTTTATCAGCTGCAATTTTCACAGGAGCCAACAGAATCGAACTGGTTCTAGATTGGTTTGATCCTTTTGAACTTCTTGAAACATTAGACACTATCAGAAGGATCCACCAAAGTCTGTGGATCAGACTGCTGCTTTTTTCACAGTTCCAACTCATTCAATAACTCAGTAAAAGTGACCCTCATGGGCTCAAACCAGTCAATCCTTTCATTTTCTTTGACATCATCAGATAAAAGCAACTGTACAGATTCGTGCACTTGATGAAATTCATCTAGAGCCTTTTGAAAATCAAGGTGGAGTTCATCCACTTTGTCAACATTGCTTCCATCAACCAGCAAAGCCTTCAATTCATTTATTTTTCTTGTGCAGGCCCCAAGTTTGCCTCTACGCAAAGCACTGAGTGATTTAAAACTCTCCATTGCAATTTCAGTACCATCAGCAGTCTTCATAAACGCTTGCTATTCGAAACCGCTTTCCATGTTTGGCTCAAATGAGAATCAAGCTTGCGTTCTTGCATCAACCACTCGCATCAGCTTAAATCTCATGCCCTTATCAGACAACTTTAAACTGTCTTGCAAGACCACTTTGCATAGCCATCGTCATCATCAAACGTCAAAACGTGTGCCGAAAATCTTGCTTTAAAATGCTTTCCAGTTCATAAATAACCTTAATTTCACGTAATATACGGTCTTAAAACAACACATCCATCGCAGCTCCAAAGCCAGCATAATTCATAATAAACTTGCCAGATGGCTACTCACGCACAGCACAGTCAAACCGCGTCTTAATGAAGTCAGTTCGTTCGCTGAAAATCCCAAGTACTCATCGCTGCAGACTGTAGCGCGGTGACGTCTGGTACCTACGTCAGGTATGTGTTTACCGCGCATGCGCAAAGTGACGTATGGTATGTCTATAAAACGCATGCGCAGTAGCGCGGTGACGCCACGTACCTACGTTACCTATGTATTTACTGTAAATACGCCGGTTCAATAATGGATCATTCACTTTCGGTTTTACTTACTTTTGTTTTCTTATAAATGTGCGTTTGTGTTGTGTTGTGTTGACTTTTAATTGTAAGGATGCTTTGGTCTTAATCATAGACAGTGTCATTGCAAATGTGTGCGATTTCAAACATTTATGACATGCTTTATGATATGTGTTAGTATTCAAAGTGACAGGGATTCTGGTGCTGGTCTTTAAAAGTCTTATTTCGCCTAAAATTAGCCTTTAAAGATGTATTAAAATAGAGCAGAAATACTTATAGTAATAAAGTAATGAATTGCATGCATTGCAAAAAATAAAAATAAATAAATACATACATACATACATGCATACATACATATACTGTATATATATATATATATATGTGTGTGTGTGTGTGTGTGTGTGTGTGTGTGTATGTTTCTCATATTTGTCATCTTTTTCATTAACATTATCAAAAATTAATAGATACTGTAACAAATGTATTATTCATTGTTAGTTCATGTTAATTAATACATTAACTAGTGTTAACAAATGACACCTTATTGTAAAGTGTTACCTCTTAAATTTACCTTCATGTTCATATGACTTTTTAGGGACATTATCAGTGAGACGAAATTGAGAGAAGAGGCTCACTTCATAGACAGATAGTTCTTTAACTCCTTAACATGTAGCGAATACTGTAAAAAGTATTTGAGTGTCTGTCTCTCTTCTCATCTTTCTGTCTGTCTCATCTCAACTATCTGTTTTTTGTTTTGTTTGTTTTTTCCTGATAGACTGTATTGCCCTCAACTGTAAAACTTTCAAATTGTTCCAGGCTATGCTTTCTCAAGCCAAGCCAACCTAAATTTTGACTTGACAAACTTTTTTAATTTAGTTGGTTAATGATGATTATAAATTAAATCTCTTAGGTACTTTACAGACAAAGTAAACAACACTCTTTTTCTAACACCATCCTATAATATTTAAAAATACATTTAAAATATTTTCCTTGTATGGCTCGTTTGCCTTTCCTCAAAATGATTTAATATTGTTTGTTCTTTTATGTAAATTAGGTGTCGTGAACTGGAGTGCATTTTCTGCACAATACAGACAGGAGTGCCGGGTGCCGTATTCACAGACCAGTGCCTACGGTGCAGTGAGATACTGTATTTAAAAACTGCACACCTAAGTATGTCGAGAATGGCAGGAGGGGAGTCCTGCATGGGTTTTATTCATTCAAAGAATTTGAGGGCTACTGCTCGGTTGATTGTTGATTGTGATGGAGGTGAATTTCAGAATGAGTAATGCAATTTTTTTTTTCTTTCTCATGTGTCATGTTTATAGTCTATGGTCTTAATCTATATTTGTATATACAATTATATTTTCTGTTTTGTTCTTTGAAATAATAATAAAAAAAAAAAGATCACTGTTATCAGTTTGGTTTTTTTGGAGGCACCATGCATAAAATAGGATGCAGACACTGAAAATATACTGTATGTAGTCAATTGAATTTAAAACTACTTTATTGGCTTAAATATTCCACATGCAGAATTGCCAAAGCAAAAGAAAAATGTCCAAAATTATACTAAATAAATAAATAAACAAGAACCATGACAGAGGACAGATTAAAATAAGAAAGGCAGCAGCTATTTGCACTAAGTGATAGCAGGATTTTCTGCTATTTAAACTACTTATTGCAAACAGTGGTAATTATCTGCACCTCAGTATTGTACTACAATATAAAACAGTATGCAATAATAACTTATTGAGTGTAAATTATAATTTTAATTCAAATTATTAAATGGATATCACCTTATTGGGACAATAAAGCCCTCCCTCACAACTTTTTGATTATTTCCTTAATTTTTATTGAAAATAAATGCTTTTTTGATGTGATTTGAAATTTGAAAAGGGAGAAAAAACTTTGCTAGAAGGCGGATTCGAACCTGCATCGATCGCGTCAAAATGTGAAATCCACGCGTTTTACCATCTGCGCCACTAGAGCTGACAACTGAAATTATCTTTTGTAATCTTGACTAGCCTAATAAGAAATATATAAGGTGCCGTTAAAGGGTAATATTACAATACACACAGTGAAGTAAAGTGCAACAGAATGTTAATAAATATACTACACAGATATTACAGAATAAACTCTGTAATTCCGTATCATTTTACCTGAGATGAGACATGGTTAAAATCATGTATATGTGCTGTATTACATTTTATTGTTTTATTTTTTTTCCCACCTTAGCATTCTTAATACTTTTACATTTTAGTAGAGTATTCTGTTAAGTATGCACATGCGTTTTTATGACGTGTTACATCACGCACGACGCGAAAACACCTACCGTCATACCTGACGTAGGTACCTGACATCACCGCGCTACAGTCTGCAGCAAGGGGTGTCTCAAATTCCTTGACACGTCTGTGTGTGGTGGCTCTTGATGCCTTGACCCCAGCCTCAGTCCATTCCTTGTGAAGTTCACCCAAATTCTTGAATCAATTTTGCTTGACAATCCTCATAAGGCTGCGGTTCTCTTGGTTGGTTGTGCATCTTTTTCTTCCACACTTTTCCCTTCCACTCAACTTTCTGTTAAAGGTGCCATAGGTGATTGTCTTCAAAAACATTTTTTGTTATTCCGGTTGAAAGTCTCTTCACATCCTGATAGCAATCATTAAGTTAAGTGGTCTAAATGTATTTATCTGTATTTATATATTCTGTGGAAGGTGTAGGACCAAGAAATGTTTGTCCAATTAAAACGCTCGGTCTGAGCGTTTTTAATTGTCTTTCCTACCTGCCTGTCAACGTATGTATTTGCATACCTCTGCGCACCCTGTTCGCTCAGACAGGATCATCAGCGCGTTCACGCACGCTGTGCGGACAAAGCAAGAATGGCAGGCAAACATCAACAACCCAGTCTTCCTTCATGGTATTGTAGTACTTTTACTAACTGTGCTGTAAAGTTTTCTCACCGGTGAATGACACATGATGTAGCCCAGCGCTGTTCCCAGTTCCAGTCCTCGCGTCCACTTCGCAGGGCACTTATGACTTACGGTCCAATAGAACAACCGTAGGATGTGATAAGATATACGAAATGTGCAGAGCCGGGAGGGCGCGAGGACTGTAATCGGAAACTATTGATGTAGCCTATTGTAGTAATTTATGTTGTCACTCGCTGCTCTTTGAGCGTATGTGCGTTCAGGGGGCGTGGGTTTGGACGGCGATTGCAGGGAGGGTGGGACGTTCGCTTTCAGTGCTATCAGGCTAAAGTTAGCATTTTCCGAGATCTCCTACTGCACCTTTAACATGCTTGGATACAGCACTCTGTGAACAGCCAGCTTCTTTGGCAATGAATGTTTGTGGCTTACCCTCCTTGTGAAGGGTGTCAATGATTGTCTTCTGGACAACTGTCAGATCAGCAGTCTTCCCCATGATTGTGTAGCCTAGTGAACCAAACCGAGAGACCATTTTGAGGGCTCAGGAAACCTTTGCAGGTGTTTTAAGTTGATTAACTGATTGGCATGTCACCATATTCTAATTTGTTGAGATAGTGAATTGGTGGGTTTTTGTTAAATGTGAGCCAAAATCATCACAATTAAAAGAACCATAGACTTAAACTACTTCAGTCTGTGTGCATTGAATTTATTTAATACACAAGTTTCACAATTTGAGTTGAATTACTGAAATAAATGAACTTTTCCACAACATTCTAATTTATTGAGATGCACCTGTATATGGGGGAGTGGGAAGAAACTGTACAAGAGAGCAGGACAGAGTAAAAGCAGTAAGAACCTTATTCCAAGCTTTGTCCTTATGAAAATGAACCAGTTAGTAAAAGTGTACAGTAGTAACCGTGGTTTTTGGCATATTGATTACCAATTGTATAACCACAGTTTTGCTACAAATTCCATTGTTAAACTATGGTTATTGTAGCAAAACCATGTTTTTTGTGGTTACTATGGTTTAAGTATAGTAACCATTGTTTTGTTTTTTTAGTTTTTGTAGCAAAACCATGGTTAATTTACAGTACGTAAGAATAAGGAGAATGGGTTACTCAAGGCATTTTTGAGAAAAGTATGAAAGGAGGAAGGAAGAGGAAGTAAAAGGGAGAATGTTGCAAGAAAAGGGGTGTTGATGGTTAGATTCTCATAAACAGCCAAGGCATTGGCAGTGGGAATTAGAAGTAATATTGAGTTAGGAAATCAACTGACAACATAGAATGGTGGCGGCTTTCAGGAGGGGCAGAAATTTAAAGATACAGTGCATCCGGAATGTATTCACAGCGCTTTACTTTTTCCACATGTTATGTTACAGCCTTATTCCAAAATGGATTAAATTTATTATTTTCCTCAAAATTCTACAAACAATACCCCATAATGACAACATGAAAGAAGTTTGTTTGAAATCTTTGCAAATTTATTAAACTTTTTTTTTTTTTTATCACATTTACATAATTATTCACAGCCTTTGCTCAATATTTTGTTGAAGCACCTTTGGCACCAATTACAGTCTCAAATATTTTTGGGTATGATGCGACAAGCTTTGATCATCATCATTCGGCAATTATCTGCTATTCTTCTCCTCGCCTCTTCACCTCTCAAACTCTGTCAGGTTGGATGGGAGCAGACGCACATTTTCAGGTTTCTCCAGAAATATTTGATTGGGTTCAATCCCAGGCTGTGGCTGGGCCACTCAAGGACATTCACAGAGTTGTCTATAAGCCACTCTTGCTGTGTGCTTAGGGTCATTGTCCTGTTGGAAGGTAAACCTTCTGCCCAGGGACATTAAAAAGCCAGTCTGAGGTTCTGAATGCTCTGGACTAGGTTTTCATTAAGGCTATCTCAATATTTTGGTGCATTGAGCTTTTATTCTACTCTGAAGTCCCTCAGTCCCTGCTGCTGAAAAACAGCCCCACAGCATAAGTCTGCTACCAGCACACTGTACTTTTACTCTGCAGGTGATGAGCAGAGCTGGTTTCCTTCAAACATGATGCTTAGAATTGAGGTTCTCACAGTCTGAGAGTCCTTTAGTTTTTTTAGTTTTTTTTTTTTTGCATATTCCAAGTGAGTTTCCATGTGTCTTCACTGAGGAGAGGACTGAGTATTGCCACATCGCCATAAAGCCCAGATCGGTGCATAGTGCATTGATGTCTATCCCATATATGATCATGGAGCTCAACTAGAGGGACCATCAGCTTTACAGTTAAATACCGTATTTTAATAACTGATATAATGTTAACATACCAACCTATTGAAGTACTGAAAGTTTTGTACCTTTGTAATTCACCGATAACCACCAAAAGCAGGAGGTGATGAAAAAGTCACATGATGAACCAAAGCCTATCACAAGCAGCTTTAAAATATTAACACATATAGAAGGTTCACAGTGTCATTCACACAAACACTAAACACCATCATGGTAACACATTAAATTGAAATAATGCAATAAACATTTTAACATCATTAGGTGTAACATACAACCCTAATGTACAAAACTGTAAGAAAAAAATAAGAAGATACATAGTTATTTTAACAAAAAAAAAACATCAAATTTGAAATGTAATGGAGGGAATTCTGGGAATGTCAATTTACGGTTATTCACTGTAAATTATACATTCTTTTCACTTCCAAAAACGGTATAAAATGTAATGTCCATTACAGTTTTGCACCGTATATATTAGGGGAACTTACCGTTAACCATTTAACAGGTTTTTACTGTAGCATTTTTACAGTCTTTTACTGTTAAATTCACGGTAATTTTTTACAGTGCAAGTATGCACTTTGAAGTGCATACAATCTCATTTTTATCCAAAAGGTGACGAATGAAAGACCGTTTTAATGAATCCTACAGGGCACTATATGGAATATGGGCTGGCCAACGTCAACACTTCAGGAGTTCATGAATGAATCAACATGTGCTGCTGTGCATGCTGTTACGGGGCTGACGAGACATGAGACGTGCGGATCCATATGCAGGCTTTTATTGAGCAGAGACGTGGTCATAACAGGCAGGGTCAAACAATGGCAAACAGGTATAACATGGGCGAGACAAAGAGTAAACAAAGACAAGCGTGGGTCGATGATCGGCAAACAGTATCCAAAGGGGCGAGACAGGAGAGGTAATCCAAAACGTCAGCGATAGTCCAGGCAGGGGAAAACAATCCGAACAAAGGCAAGGCTAGGCAAGGCTAGGCAAGGCAAGGCAAGACTAGGAAAACTAACGGGGCTCTGTAGGGCAGCGATAATGCATACAATACTCGACAGTGACGGAAGGAAAGTCCAGGGTAGAAATAGAGTGTGTGATTAGTGAGAGCTGTGTGTGCAATCAGTGCAATTGTAATATGTGACAGCTGTGTGATCTGTGTGATGGATGATGGTGAGTGAGTGACCTCTGGTGGTGAGTGAATGGAAGTACAGACCGGATTCGTGACGCATGCATTGTTTGATTATTTTTTTTTGTTATTTTTGTTTCCATTTTGAGCTTTCACAAGTCCTTTTCAATGTGATAATTTTCCTATTTAGTGCCAAACTCTGGAACAATCTACTGTGCCTAACACTGTATCTAACACGGGAGGCAGACACACTCTGTCAGTTTAAATCTAGATTAAAGACCCATCTCTTTAACCTGGCTTATACTTAACACACTATTCCATTTCTACAATTCAAATCCATTAAAGGATTGTTAGGATGCATTAAAGGAACACTCCACTTTTTTTGGAAATAGGCTCATTCTCCAACTCCCCCAGAGTTAATAAGTTGAGTTTTACAGTTTTTGAATCCATTCAGCCGATCTCCGGGTCTGGCGATAGCACTTTTAGCATAGCTTAGCATAGATCATTGAATCCGATTAGACCAGTAGCATCGCGTTCAAAAATGACCAAAGAGTTTCGATAGTTTTCCTATTTAAAACTTGACTCTTCTGTAGTTATATCGTGTACTAAGACCGGCGGAAAATGAAAAGTTGCGATTTTCTAGGCCGATATGATTAGGAACTATACTCCCAGTCCGGCGTAATAATCAAGGAACTTTGACGCGGCAGCAGGCGCAGTGATATTACGCAGCGCCTGAAAGTAGTCCCCAGCTATATTATAACTAGGTACCTGGCTGGGGACTACTTTTCAAAACTCAACTTATTAACTCTGGGGGAGTTGGAGAATGAGCCTATTTCCAAAAAAAGTGGAGTGTTCCTTTAACTAGGTCAACCGGAACCAAGAACACTTCCTAATGTACTTGTTACAACGTTAGAAGAATGGCATCTATGCAAATATTCGTCTGTTTCATTTTTATTCCGTGGTCACCATAGCCACCCAGATCCAGACTGTATCCAGATCAGATGGTCACTGCTAGTATCCCCATCATATACCAAAGAGTCTACAATTAGATTGCATTCATCCGAAAAATCCTGCGCCTCAAACCGAAGATAAAAATCATTCAGCTCATTTGCTTTAGCAAACTCATCCATTACACAAATACGTGGGTTTACTTGGTTCCATATTTGTAACAACTTTCATAGTGTTCCACATATTTTTAGAGTTCAGAGTAGTATAATTAGTAAAAACTTATGGCCTCATAAGCCTTTTTAATGTTCCCATAGCACTTGTCCAGGACTTTATCCTTCCGTGTGTCACATTTCACATATTGTTCAAACCCCGGCAAGAAAAGTTCAAGCTTGCGGGGATTGAAATCACCTAAAATGAATACAGGCGCCTCTGGTGTACATTGTAGTTGTTGGTAGAAACAATCCATGATACAGGCTGCTGCTCTAGCTGCATTTCCGCTAGGAGGGACATAAGCAGCACAATCAACCACACAGCCAAACTCCCTCAGGAGATAAAAAGTTCTCATTTTTAAACATAAAATTTCAACATCAGGGCAGCACATTGTCTCTTTAATTGTGAACTGTTTGCACCAAGCATTATACACGTATACGACCAGTCCACCCCCTCTGCTTTTCCCGGATTGCACATTCCTGTCCGCCCGTACAAGCAAGAAACCGTTCAACTCCACCGCAGCGTCAGGAATGTCCTGGTGCATCCTCCAGTAAGTGCCATCAGACTGGAAGTGCGGTACATGAAGCATGCTTTAGAGTTAACTCAAAGTTTCTCTATTTTGCCCTGAAGAGATCTCACATTGCACAATATAATCGACGGCAGGGGTGGCCTATTTCCCTGCTGGCGAAGACGCTGCCGTATACCGCCTCGCTGACCTCTTTTCCTCAGCCTCCTCTTGCGTCCAGGTTGCAAACCTCACACAATCAGGCAGGTCCAACGGATAAGGTCGAACATAGCAAAGTGCAAGCAGTGCGTCTCTGGTGTCCATGCTTCCAAGCCGATATGTGCTGTTTGGCACCTTATAAGAAATCCCGACACAATAACTGCCAGCCAAACAAGTTGGACAGTCGTCGCCATGATATCCGCATAATGGTGAAACAAAACAGTTAAAAAAGTCACAAATAAAATCACAAACACAAATCGACAAACAACTGATGCAGCAGAGCGTGAGCCCGGGTCACAACAGAGCAGCGCCACCAGAAGTCTGTTTTAACTATATGGTGACACGTATAGTGTGAGCAGTCAAGTCGCAGCTCGACAATCAGAACATATAGAGTGAGTACATAAAACATGAGCTTTGGCTTTACATTGCATGCACTTTACTCATACAGTGAGTTTAACAAAAAACATATCTGAAATTGCACAGTGTATTCCTAGCTTAGGACAAAGTTCGATTCCTGTATTACATCATTGGACTGAAGGTGTGCAGATGGGCCAGGGGAAGGTCCAAGCAGTGCAGTCATGGCCACAACCAACTACAGTTGGACTTCAGCTCCTCTAACCACACCTCTGACCTCCCTCCTCAAGAAAAAGCACAAGTCAGAGGTCTGTCATTCTTCAAAATCCAAACCAATAACCTACATTTCTGAAGCTAATGTCTCCACCAGCGAAGAGGTAGTATTGTTTCAAGAGCACAATCATTCTTCTAAGTTCTATTCCTGTGCATTCATTTGCTGCAAGTTTTCCCCAGTAGAAATCAAGTATTACATCAGCAACTGGAAGCTCCTTGTCATCAAGATGGTGCCACTGGCTTGAAGATTCTTGTCATCCATTTCAGATCACTACAAACCACAGAAATTTTGAGTACTTTCTAGATGCAACAGTTCCCAACAACTCCTCACCTGAACTGGATTTTCCTCAATTCATGACTGTTAGGCCCATCCTCTTGAACCTGAAGAACCATATTGCCAATGCCACAAACTCTGATCCTCCTCTTGAAGAATGCCTACCAGACCTGCTATATAATTATCATATCTCTATCATTTCCTCCATGCTCCTTCTGCTGTCTATTCCTCATTGTCCCTGGTCCCACCTGGATTCCCAAGGCTCACCATCTGTAATAGTTAAGAAGCCACAGCACCCTTCAAAATCATCTCCATCACCTCTGTCATGCAGGTGGCCAAGGAACATGTATGCAGAACAGAACTTAGACCTTGCAGTGTACACTGTCTCTAACCGACCCACCTGTGAAACTGACAATAGTACAGCACCCATGACTTCCAATATGACAGATGACACAGCAACAAAGTAGCCATTCCCAGGATTCGAGACACAAATCTAAAAAATCCTGAAAGACGTAAAATCCAACCATCAGAAACTCTGACAATCCTGTACAAATACAAACATCATTTATCAAAAACTCTTTACATGGTTTACATCCCAACGCACCTAAGTGGGTGGGACTATATTACGGGGCATGTTTGTATTCGGAAGTGATAACACTCACAGACAATCCATTACGAATGGAGTCCAGTGGCACCTAAATGTTGTGCCTGCTACAAGATCTCTCACTGTTGACAGCCACCGGACACTGTGATGCATGTGATGTGATATTAAATATTAATAACTCACCTTGGCTGTGACATGTTCTGTGACAGCTGCGCCTAGATCTGACTAGATAGAGTAAAGTGTCATCTGGGGCAGGCAGAGTAAACCGTACCTACCGGATCTATCGGATTGGCATGCGTACACGCATCTATCGGATTGGCAGCTGCCTTTAGCGGTGCCTTTACCGATTACCTCCACTGTTCAAAGCATTCAGCACAATCGTCTGAGTGATGTCACGTCCCAATAAAAACATGCCACATAGCAGTGGTTTTCAAACCTGTCCTGGAGGACCCCCTGCCCTGCACATTTTGTATGTCTCCCTAATCAGACACACCCAATTTAGTTCTTGCAGTCTCTACTAATGAGTTGATGAGTGGAATCAGGTGTGTTAGATGAGGGAGACATACAAAATGTGCAGGGCAGGGGGTTCTCCAGGGCTGTATCCGACATCGCCCCCTATACCCTCATTCACTATTCCCTACATTAGTCCACTCAAACAGTTCACTTGAAGGAGTGTATGAAAACGAGTGAGTGAATTCGGACACTGAGTGCACCGGAAGGACTGCTGCTTTTGCATATTTGCTTGCTGTTTAATAATCATTTGAAACGGGCAGCTCCAGTAGTAAGATTGAAGGATTTATCTTGAACTCTGTCACAGAAATTATGTATAAACCCTAATAGTCAATTTACAATTTGTACCTGTGTTGTGTATAGGCCCTTTCGCACCGCAGGAACCTTTTCATAGTACAGGAACTAATTGTGGAACTACCCACTTTTTGCCGTGTTCGCACCGCGGGAACTAGGAACTGTTTTAGTTCCCGGAACTCGTTTGGAGGAACTAAATTAGCTCCTACTTCAGAGCAGGGTCTAAAACAGTTCCATAGGAACTATCGTGACGTACGTGTACGCTGATTGGCTAAACGCGTACGAAAACGCCCTCACCCGCCATGATTTAAAACGCTGTGTAAACACATACTGTGTAAACATCGCATCAACTTATATTTTGCAAGATTCAATCGCTTGACGTATATAAGTTACGTCGACATTCCATGTCCATTATTGTGAACCCCGCGAGACACAACAAAAACACAGCTCCGATCACAGCGTCCTCCATGCTCCTGTTGTTAACGTTGTTCTTCTTTGTTTTCGTTGTTGAACGCCGCGCACAAATGACGTCGCTGTCGACCGGCTTACGTCACTTCTTAGTACCCACTGTTGGTGCAAATGCGACCCTTTAAATGGTACTGGGAAATAGTTCACGCAAAATCGTCCCAGTACTTTAGTACTGTACTTTTAGTTCTGGAACTAAAGCGGTGCGAAAGGGGCTAATTACGCTGTGGATGAGCGCTTCTAAAATAAATGAATGGATGATTCAGCTGCGGGCGCCATCTTCTGGCGAGACGCGGGAATTCACTCGGCCCGCGACTCTCACAGTGCATTATGGGGATTCTCTAGCCGTTGAGTGTACATCGGTTGTACACTCGTTTTTGCGGTGCATTGTGGGATTGAATGAGCGCACTTGAGAATGTCCAAGATGGTTTCGAACACCACTTAAAATGGCTGTCCCCTCAAATAGTGCACTATTTTAGGGTATAGGGGGCGATTTCGGATACAGCCCAGGACAGGTTTGAAAACCCCTGCCCCATAGTATAGTCCCACCCTTGACATTAATATTGTTATTTGAATATGACAGCCTCATAACTCATAAGACATGGGAAATATAGTAGCAAATGAACTTTGCTTTTCCATTTGAAATTTGGCAGTCACTGTGCGTTCGCAAAAACTAAATTGCAAACGGTTATGCAAGATTTGCAACTGCGTTTGGATGTTTTCCACATATGGAAAACACAGTTGAAAGTCCAATTTGCAATTCCTTTTGAAAATAGCCCAGAATATTGTTCCATATGTAGCTACTTCCCAACACTGTATGCAATGTGTACAAAATAAAAAAAGAAGAATTGCAATGTTTAGGAAAGAATTTGCAATAAGTAATATACTAAATTATGGTCCAAATGTGAGAAAACAAATTAATGCAATCATGAGATTTATTAGGAATAGTGGATTAAAAAATATAGGGATTAAGTGAGAAATATAGAACTCTTGTATTTTAAAGCAGACAAGTTTGCGGCATTAGTTTGCCTAAGAATCATCATTGAACAGTGTAACTCGATGAACATACAGTACCTTACCTGAAACAGAAAACTTTTAAACAATATTCCCTTTGCACCTCGAAACTGTGAGCTTCCACACACATCAACATTTCTTGTGCATGAGTTTCTTTGACGTGTTTAATTAATTTTTAATTAGCTGAAAAGAATGCACGTCTCATCTTTCCCAGACAGCAAGCAGTGTCGGCCCAGATCCGGCCCACATCTGGCATGGATTTCACACGGGCCAGATGTGGGCTGGATCTGGGCCAAAACTATGTTGCTGTCTGGGCTGTTTATCAATTTGCACTGGCTACCAATAGCTGCTTGCATAAAATTCACTAATGTTTGCCTACAAAACCTTCACTGGCTCTGCACCCATTACCTAAATTCATTACTTCAGACTTATGTGCCCTCTAGAAGCTTGCTTTTTGCAAGTGAACGGTGCATTATTGTGCCATCCCAAAGAGGGGTCCTTAGTCATCTTCAAGAATAAGCTAAAAACACATCTTTTCCATCTTTATTTTACCTTCTAACTCTAGCACTCTCTATTCTAATTCTATTCTTAAAAAACTTGCCCCTTTTAGACTTACACTTCATTCATTTACTAACTGCTGTAAGGTCTGTTTTGGGGTTCTGTTTCTGGTTTAGGTTATGTCTTTTATTTTGATATTTTGCCTTTTTTCCTGTTCTTGCCATGTGCTCCCTTAGTCTGTAGGTGCGTTCGACTTAATGCAGCGCTGCGCAGATCGATCAAATTCTGACCTGAAGCAGTGCATGCCGGTTAGAAATTTTGTCCGACTTGAGACGGCGCCGACACCACATGACTGTCACGTGTGGCATCAGACTCAGTTTCTCCAGAGCAACTGCAGGAGCTCTGATGACGACACAGCTGTTTCACAATTGGCCAGATTCACCGCATGACAATGATCACGTGTTTTGGGTTTATTCTAACCTTTTCAATTCCAATAATGCTCACAAATCTGTTTTTTTTAACAGTAAACGCTTTTTTACTGTAGTCACAATGTTATATTGAGTACTGTTTATCAAAAACACTGATAAAAGCATGTACCCACACTTTATTAGTATTTAAATAGTATATGATTATGTTGAACTTTATTCTTGAACAGAGGGTGCAGTATTAAGCAGTATATAAAACGTGTTTCTGTTGCTCATGAAAACGTTTCTGAAACGTCTGTGTATTTGACAAATACTGAATTTTATTCCCTTCATCTGTGATAGAGTATGCAAGCACCGCATGAGCATCACTAACGGGAGCAGAAAGTGTCCGACTTGACGGCTCCGTTTTCAGCTCCGCCCCGACTGCAAGCGGCTACTTTTACTCTTACTCAAGTACATTTTTTGTGAAAAAATGGTACTTTTACTTCGTTACTGTGGGCAACGCTCCTCTTGTTACTTTATCTTAATGCAATACAAGTTAAAAATCCTTTTACCAATTTATTCCAAACGGGCCGTCTACTTTTTTTCTGGGCAATGAGCGATGCCCGTTCGCGAATGATTCATTCTTTTGAGTCAATTCTGTTCGAAGGCTTGATCAAACCAGTTGGCAAACCAGTGAATTGGTTCGCGAATCAGTTTGAATGATTCGTTCAGTTCCCTGCCGCACGTGCTGAGTCGTCTGAAGCGGTTCTCACTCAGAGTTGTAACATCAAGAGCATTGAAGACGTGGCTTTGGATCAACAGACAGTTGAAAGCAAATCTGCAAAGGCTATGGTTTGCTAGCTATGAAGATCTTTATTAGATGAACACCGCATGTGCTGTCGGTTCCACAGGTATAGATTTGATTACAGTACACGATAGCACTATGACATTACCAGTTTGTTGTAGGCTACATGTACCTTACACATTAAATACAATATATAATTTATTCATTAAATAAGCTGTCACAAAGTATGAAATGAACACCCGCCAAACCCATGTTAGTTCCAGGAGGAATGCCTTTGCCTAGACACAATTAATATCGATATTTTCACAATATTTACGCTTACAGAAATAAAGGCTACATTTGTTTACATTTTGCAGAACAGACGGAAGAAGAGTTTTCACTCTTCTCCGTGTCAGAGGTTATATACAGAGCTGGGTAGATTACTTACAAACTGTAATCCGTTACTGATTCCAGATTACATGACAAAAATTGTAGTCAGTAACGTAATCCCTTACATTACACATTTTAAGTAATATAATCAGATTACTTTTAGATTACTTTTGATTTTGGTTTATCACATTGATTAAAAAGGGGTCATATAATGCTACATGCACTTTTACAAGTTGTTTGAACTGAAATGTGTTGGCAGTGTGTGTACACAACCACCCTATAATGATAAAAATCCACCCAGTGTTTTTTTTGTAATCTCGTTAAATCTTTACCCCTTTCTCAAATCGAGCCGTCTGTCCGTGTGACGTCACACGGGCGGAGGCCCCTCCCACGATTGTTGATTGACAGCAGAGTTTTAGCACAGACTGCACTGTAGTGATGGGAAGTTCAGATCATTTTACTGACTCGGACCGTTGAGTCTCGTTCAGCAAAATGAACGAATCTTTTTTCGAGTCATTTCATTGTTACAGTTTGACCTAGTTTCCTTAGTTCCCTTGATTAGTTAATTAGCTCCTCACCTGTTTCTGTTTCCCCTTGATTACGTTGAGTATTTAAAGCCTGTGTTCTCCCCTGATTCTTTGTCTGCAATTATTTGATCTGTGTGTTTACTACCCCTTGCTCGTGGATTGTTTCTGTTTCTTGTGTGGATTATTATTAAAAGACTCTGTTTGGACATTATTCCTTCGTCGTGCGCTTCATTAGTTAAGCACACCGTAACAGAATTGCAGACCTAAAAGTGAGTTAATTGTTAAGCGACGTTTTTATTTCTGTTTATTTATTTTTATTTTTTTCACGGTCCTCTCCCAGAATGGATCTGCCCGCCGTTCCGGTGTAAGGCACGCCTGCCAGCGAACGGTCCCAAAGAGGATTTCGCCGCTTGTGTGGAGTGGGTGTTGGAGAATAATGGACTGTTTTTCTCCGTCTGCCCCTCAGAGGACGATATCTCCAGCCCCACTCCCAAACCAGAGACCAGCCAGCCGTCACCCCGCTACACGGAGTTACTGCCTGAGCCCACGGCAGACGGAGAGCCTGAGCCCGCTGCGACTGAGCCCATCATTGCCACAGAGCCTGAGCCTCAAATATCGTCTGACCAAGTGCGTGAGCCGGCAACATCGTCCGTCCTCGAGGGAGTTTTGGTGGTGTATGAGGGCTTGGAGGGAAGCCCCGCCCACACTCCCGCGACTGAGGGTGAGCTGCATCTGGTTTCTAGGAACTATCAAGAGGAACTCATGGACATCTTCCAGATGGACCTTATTGACTGGTTTGGAGAAGTACTAACCTGTGCTCCTGAATCTCCTGTGTCTCCGCTGGTTCTGTCCAGCCCTGAATCTCCTGCGTCTCCGCTGGTTCCGTCCAGCTCATGTCCTCCTGTGTTCCCTCCCAGCCTCCCTCTCCCGCCTCCTCTCAAATCAGCTAGTTCCTCGCCTCTATCTCCGCTGATGCCTGTCAGTCCCTCGGCTCACCCTCAGTCAGCGCCTGCCATGCGCTCTGTTCCACCGCCTCGGGACTTCCAGTCTCCAGCTCTGCCCAAACATGCGGGATCCCCTGTCTCCACTTCCAGCCTCCGAGCCTTGGACTACACTTTGGTCCTCCGACCCATCGGCTCCGCCTCGGCTCCTAGCTCCCTCGTCTCCATCGTTGCCCGTCATCCCACTGGCTCCACCGGGCTCCCTCGTCCCTCCGGCTCCGCCTTGGTCAGTCGTCGACCATCCGCCGCCTAGGGACTCCACTCCTCTGGCTTTGCCTCGTCATTCCATCCCTCCGGCTCTGTCAGGCTCCTCCTTCCCTCCAGCTACACCTTCATCCTCAGTCGTACTGGCTCCACCGCGGTCTTCCGGATCCCCGCCTCAGTCGCCTGAGCCTTCAGCTCTGCCTTGGCCCTCCGGATCCTCAGTTTCGCCCCGGCTCTCCGTCTGCTCTGTTCCACCTGGGTCTCCACCTCCAGCAGCTCAGTCCCCGTCAGTCGGTCCCCTGGTGTCGTCGGTCCCTTCTCCACCATGGCTCCTCCCGCCGTCAACTCCACCGTGAGCCGCCATCCTCTGGATTGCTGGCCTCTGGATTGCTGGCCTCTGGATTGCCACCTGGCTCCTCCTGCTCCGGGCTCCTCCCACCCTCCACTCCCCCTTGGACTTATGTATTGTACTGCTTTTGCTTTTGTCCCTTCCCCATTGCCTGCCCTTCTCCAGCTCCTTGCCCACCTCCAGAACCCCCACCTTCCCTCCTCTGTTGGACTGCCGTTGTCGGCACGAGGACGCGCCATTCCGGGAGGGGGCGAAACGTTACAGTTTGACCTGGTTTCGTTAGTTCCCTTCCCTAGTTAATTAGCTCCTCACCTGTTTCTGTTTCCCCTTGATTACGTTGAGTATTTAAAGCCTGTGTTCTCCCCTGATTCTTTGTCTGCAATTATTTGATCTGTGTGTTTGCTACCCCTCACTCGTGGATTGTTTCTGTTTCTTGTGTGGATTATTATTAAAAGACTCTGTTTGGACATTATTCCTTCGTGTGCTTCATTAGTTAAGCACACTGTAACATTCGTTCATTTTAGCAAAATATAATTAAAATGTTACATGCTACTTCCCTAACACATCTACTACGTATGCAAACGTTGATCACACTACAAACAATACAAAACTAATGCTATAAGAAACAGAAAAGATTAATTCATTGTTTACCTGGGTCTTTAGTCTATGATTAGCTCACCTCACCTCTTATCTGACAAGTCTTCGGGTTTGAGTCGTTCGTTCATCACGTGACAGCCTCATAAGCTAAACCTATGCAGTCAGAACCGGAAAGAGAATTGATTAGTTCTTCACCCGAGTCTTCGGGTTTGAGTCGTTCGTTCATCACGTGACAGCCTCATAAGCTAAACCTATGCAGTCTGAGCCGGAAAGAGAATTGATTAGTTCATCTCGAGCCTTTTGAGTCGTTTGTTCTTTTGTCACATGACGTGACAGCATTGGACAGATAAATTCGTTAATTTACAAGCTTCCTTACAAACGGGTGCATAGTTATTATTATTATTATTATTTACTCTTTCAGTTATGTGATGCGTTTCTGATCTCAAATTGTAGCTTTTAATTACAGTTTATAAATGTGAATTTCTGTCATGATGGTTCTTTTCCATAACACTGAATGTGGTAACAAAGGTAATAAACTAAAGAGTTGGTCATTATTATTATTATTATTATTATTATTAAGTCTTTTTCCCTCAGACTGAATAGGTTTATCTTACGAGGCTGTCACGTGATGAATGAACGACTCAAACCCGAAGACTCGGGAGACGAACTAATCAATTCTCTTTCCGGCTCTGACTGCATAGGTTACGCATATGGGGCTGTCACGTGATGAACGAATGACTCAAACCCGAAGACTCGAAACAGGTGAACTAATTCAGTGCAGAACCTATAGGATGTTGCGCATGCGTAACTGAACGAATCACTCTCTGAGACGACTCGTTCTTCCCGAGGCCGTTTCTCAATATGCGTTCTTATCTGCACTTGTGGACTTGTGAAACGTCATCAGTCATCGCCCAAGTACTGTTCGAATTCAAAGTTCACATCGAGCCAAGTACAGTTCAAATCCCCGGATGTGTTCTTGCTCCGCCCCCTTTATCAAGGATGCATCCAGAGGTGACTTGTGCGAACTTAAGGCAGCCAGGTATCCCAGAATGCATTTCGCACCAATCAGCGAGCGTTAATGGCGGAGGGGAAAACCGCAAAATTTTCAAAATATTACTGTTATTGTGTCATGAAATTCCGTTCTAAGAGTATTTCAGGCAAGAATGTAGTTGTTTAAAACTCAAATCTGCGGTTTATTTATAAAGATAGCGCCTATTTGAAAATTTGTTTCGCCGATTTCGGAGACGTGAGCTCCACGCGATCACCGGGTACTCAGTGCTCATGTATCCCCCGAGAGCAGCCTCACCACGGTTAGTCCTTCTGACATTTGCCGCTGGCTCTGATGTCTCTGTAGTGGTTAAACATGAGGTAAAATTCGTATTGGGTATATCTAACAGACAATCTTTGGTCTCACAAATCTATTATTTCTTCCAGGTCATATATGTGATGCAGGGTCGGAAACGTCTGGATCCGTTTGCGATAATACTTTAATAGCGATAAACAGGCAGGGTCAATACAACAGCATAGAGAACCACAAACACAATCCAAAATCAGGAACAGATACCGGGCTATGGTCGGGGCAGGCAGCAGAGAATCAAAGACGGTAAAGCAGGCTCAAAAGGGTCAAAAGGCAACAGGCAGGCAATCAGAGATCAGTAAACAGTCCAAGGTCAAAACACAGGGAATCAAAGAATCAGAAGAACCGCTCAGAAATTGTGGCCGGGGCTAACAATACTTCGCGTCTGCTGAGGAGAAGAGCACAGTTTAAATAGGGATAGGAAATGGCAAACACCTGGGGCAGGTAATCAGGCCAAGGCACGGGGCATCTGGGTAATGTAGTCCAAGTGAGATTAGTACTCTGGTGAAGGTGCCCTCCGGTGGCGATCGGAGAGAGCAACAGAGGTGCGATTCGTGACAATATAGTTTTGGCTGAGCACAAAGTTATGTTTCATAAATTATTTATTTATTTATTAATCGTAGTACTTTGTTAATGTGACTGAATTGTTTGCTTTTGTCTTTATTTCCTATTACATAAGTCGCTTATACTTTATACTTTTATGATGGCTATTATTGTTCATTAAAACTGACATTTAATAAAAAAGGCTTGTCACAAGGTTGTGCTTGTCATATTTCATTTTATTATACATAGTGAATCAGAGTATATGTGCATATATTACCTAAACCACATATTAATGTTTTATATTTTTAAAATGAAACGAAAAGGCAGTGGTGTTTGATATCATTTCGTTTTATTGTAATGTACGCGTTGCATGAACCACATTTTTGTGGCTATTAATATTTTAAATGAAACAGAAAAGAGGCAACGCTGTTTGATATAATATTTCTTTTCACTGTAATATGTGCGTTCCCTGAACTACATTTTTGCGGCTATTAATATGATTACATGAAAACAAAAAGAGGCAGTGGTCTTTGATATCGTATTTCGTATTGTAATACAGTGTAGATAACTTAGGCTAGCTGACTGACGTTATCAAGTACGCTGCTGTTCCATTTGCAGAATTACCGGACTTGTGTACTCCCGAGTCGAACTTGCGAAGTCCGAACTACCGAGGACGCAAGTCCGAACTTTGCGTACTTGGTATTGACAAACGGCCCGAGTCACATTAAAGATTCTTCAAAAAGAACGAATCGTTCAAGAACGACCCATCACTGCACTGGTGTCTTACCTCAGACCCACCCTGAGTGAGCTGTCATCAGTTGTTTCACCGCCGGAGCAGATGTAGACAAGAATGACTCCTAAGCGATTGAGGTGTTTTGTTGTTGGATGTAATAATGAACATAGCAGTAGTCATTTACTCCTGTCATCTGAGCAGCTGAAGAGGATTAGGTTTGGTTCTGAAGGGAATGCGCCCTCCATCTACCTAAATGCGTCTAAGTTCGCGCAAATCATTCGTGATCCAGCTTCACCTCCAGAAAAAGTGAGTACAAGGTTTTTTTAAATGAATCTTTGCAAATGGCCTTTCCTAATAATGTGCTAATTAGCAAGTTTCACGATGAATGCGGCTAAAGCATAGACTGTAAAAAAGATGGACGACGCGTCTCCGCTTCCTTCCACTATAGAAAAGTGAAGCGAATACATCTCAGTATGGCCGCTGCCATCTTGAGTAAATTACGTCATTTGGAGCCCGAATCTGCGCAGTAGAGATTCGTTTGGAGCCCGAGTTTGCGCAGTAGAGATTCGTTTGGAGCCCGAGTCTGCGCAGTAGAGTCGTGAGGTGGAGCCGCGGAATCAAACTCCTGCCCAAACTCCCGCAGACCCAATCAACCAAAACGACACTCCCCGTTTTTATAGCATCAAATTACTAGCTAAAATCAAACGTATCACAAAAATGAACAATTGAACATATATCAGCGTGATAACAACTACCTTAAATGACCAAAACCATATTTCGGAAAATTGTATTGGAAGTGTAATTTATTTTTTTATTTTGACTGAAGTCCCATTCGTTTACATGGAGAGGGCGGGGTTTATGACCTGTACTGCAGCCAGCCACCAGGGGGCGATCAAAGAGCCCACAGCTTCACTTTTAAGGACAAGTCAGACACACCCTGGCTAAAGTAAACAGTCCCTCAGGGAGTGGCTCGGAAGAGAGGGGCGGAGTCAACAGAGCTCATTAACATTTAAAGGAGAATGACGCAATAGCGCTTGCTCTGACAAGAGCTGTTTTTGACGGGGTAAAAAAGGTGTTTTTTACACTACCAATGAGAAATTTTAACCAAACTATGTTACAGACTTTTCATTAAGACCCTAAAGAATAATATAAACTTGTGGAAAATGGGCATTATATGACCCCTTTAAATAGCATTATCTTGTACCATAATGATGTAAAAAATGCAAAGTAAGAAAGTAAGAAAACTTGTTCCATTCATTGTAATTTAGAACATGAAGTGCATTAAACATTATATTACATCAAGCTTTCCCAAACTAGGGTTCGTAAAGGAACTGCAGAGGGGTTGTGAGTTTAATGAAAAGCTGACAATTAATTAAATCATAAAAAAATTAAATGAAAATAAGTCATTTTAAAACAAACTCCCTGTCTTTTTTTTTTCTTTTTTTAAATTATTCTGTTTTTTATTTGACTTCCCTTTCGAGGAAAGTCTCTTCACTTGGTGGCCATATTTAATTTGCCATGCCTCCGGGCAGCTCGTAGAAGACCTATCTTAATGAATGGGGGAATCCTGAAATCTCAAAAACTGCTCGCTGAACTCAAAATGTCAAATCAGCAATAAAAATCTGAAATTAATTGCCCCATGAATGTTGTTTCTTATGCTCAAATAGCGTTTAAAAAGCTTATTTTTCAGGCTAGATCAGCCAATGCGCATGCGGAGTCATAACGTGCTTATACAGCGCATGTGCATTGGCTGGTCTAGTCAGGTTTCTATGGGAAATTTGGCTCTTTCATTTAGAAGGTGGGACTATTTCTCCATATTGTGCGTTGCAGTTTCTCCCATTCATAAGTATAGGAGAGAACCGTCTTTGCATTTCTATAGTCTTTGTTTTAAATAAAACACTTACTAAAAAAAGATAACATATTTTTATTTACCTGCATGCAATGTGATCATTAATCAACATCAAAGAAACCGTGAGCATGCAAATGTGTTACTTAATTATTGAAATATTTATTTTAAAATCTAAGGGGTACTTAAAGCAAATATATTTGGTCAATAATGTTCAGATGACAAAGTTTTGGAATGCCTGCATTACATGTAACTAAGAAATAACATGAATATGTGCATTTTAATTACGGTAGTTATAATTAATAATACATGGTTAAAAAACCTACAGAGTAATAATTCAAATAAAAATGAATGTGTTCATCAGTATCCTAGTTGATGCAATGTTGAAACCCTTCTTAAACCTAAAATGATTTTTGTAAATCCAGTGGTCAAATGCAGTTGCCACCTGACTAATGACTGATCTTTGTGTGAATGTAAACAAAACTGGACTATATATATATATATATATATATATATATATAATTTGTATATAATCGGTAGGCTATTTTAGAAAGGAAAATTTAAAAGATGAAAAAGAGAAATTAGGGAGAATCAATGATTTATGAATAATTTATTGCTATTGTGTGAATAATATGTAATCATTTAATCCATAAAAAAGTAAATGTAGTCTGATTACGAGTATTTTAAAATGTAACTTACTCTGATTACCTAAGTACTTAATTTTTGGATTCTGATTACGTAATCCAGATTACATGTAATCAGTTACTACCCAGCTCTGGTTATATACATATATACATTTATAATACATAATTAATATACTTTAAAATATAAATTTAATTCAGTGATGCAAATCAGAATTTTTTTATCAGCTGTTTTCAGAGTCATATGATCCTTCAGAAATCATTCAGATATATTGATTTATTACCAGTGTTGTTGAAAAAACCAGCATATGCTGGTTAGGTATGTTTTGAAGCTGGGATGCTGGTTTATGCTGGTCTTTTGCTGGTTTAAGCTGGCCCTTAGCTGGTCATGTGCTGGTCTTAAAATGGTCGGACCAGCTTAGGACCAGTACATGACCAGTTTAAATCAGCTCAAACCAGTATCCCATGCTTCAAAACATACCTTACCAGCATATGCATAACAGGGAACAGTTTTGCAGCTTAATATTTTTTTGAACCTGTGACATTTTGTTCAGGATTATTTTATGAATAGAAAGCTAAAAAAGAACAGCACTGATAATAAATCAGACTGATAAAAATGATTTGCATCACTGAAATAAATGACATTAAAAAAACATTAAAAGTATTTTGAAGGGCAGTGTGTGTGTGTGTGTGTGTGTATGTATATAGAAATTTTATCTAAATATCTAAATAAAAATAGACTATATTCAGTATATGATCCAAAGTAACTAGTAACTAACTGTACAATCTGTATTGTAAAAGCGCTATATAAATAAAGGTGACTTGACTTGACTAACTACTTGAGTAGTTTTTTTTTATCTGATACTTTTTAACTCTTACTCAAGTAACTATTCAGACTATTACTTTTACTTTAGTAAATATTTCTTCAAGTACTTTTACTTTTACTTGAGTACAGTTTTTGGGTACTCTACCCACCTCTGCTTGCGTCCCAACTGTCTTGTCTGGTGTTGTTCACATTGTGCCTGCTACTCCAAAGCCTGCTCACATCACGTCTGCCAAGCAAAAGCCTGCTCACGTCATGCCTGCCAAGCCATCTACTCCAGGACCTGCTCACATCATGCCAGTTAAGTCAAAGTTTACTCATGTCATGTCTACTAAGTCAAAGCCTGATCACATCATGTCTGCCAAGCCAGAGTCTGCTAACGTCATGTCTGATACTCCAGGACCTGCTCATGTCATGTCTGCTACTCCAGGGCCTGCTCACGTTATGCCTCCCAAGCCGGAGCCTACTCACGTCATGCCGGCCATTCAAGAGATTCTTCACAACATGACTGCCATTCAAGAGCTTCATTGCAAGATGGCTGCCACTCAGGAGTCTCTTTGTAAAATGGCCGCCATTCTAGAGTCTCGTCACGTCTCAGCTGATCTTCCAGAGTCTCGTCACGTCTCAGCTGATCATCCAGAGCCTCGTTACGTCTCAGCTGATCGTCCAGAGTCTTGTCAGCTCTCAGCTGATCTTCCAGAGTCTCGTCATAACATGGCCGCCATTACAGAGTCTGCTCACGTCAAGCTCACTTTTGA
Source organism: Onychostoma macrolepis (assembly GCF_012432095.1). NCBI lineage: Eukaryota > Metazoa > Chordata > Actinopteri > Cypriniformes > Cyprinidae > Onychostoma > Onychostoma macrolepis. The sequence continues at coordinate 29,419,818 of NC_081155.1, forward strand.
ACTCTCTGTCTGCCCTGTTACAGCCAAGGAGTGTAACATTCAGTCCACCGAATGCGAGTGTAGTAAGAACCCAAGTGAATTTTTATTTACAAAAGTAATCCATAATCCAAACATAATCCAAACAGATGAAGACTTGACCAGAGACAGACTTGACCATAGCCGCGGGAACGTATTTTGAACAGGGGAGGCTGAGAAATAAAAGGGGGGGGGATTGTTCACGTGACAAGAGTAATGCGAGACACTATGATCCAAAAGCGCAACTATTGTTAATAAAAGTTTCATTTATTTGTTTAATATAAGCGAGTTTGTCTTTATCGTTGCTGTTTTCATAAAGAAAAAATAAATGTAACCCTGAACCACAAAACCAGTCTTAAGTGTAAATTTTTCGAAATTGAGATTTATACATCACCTGAAAGCGGAATAAATAAGCTTTCCATTGATGTATGGTTTGTTAGGATAGGACAATATTTGGCCGAGATACAACTAGCCTATTTGAAAATCTGGAATCTGAGGTTGCAAAAAAATCGAAATATTGAGAAAATCGCCTTTAAAGTTGTCCAAATGAAGTTCTTAGCAATGCATATTACTAATCAAAAATGAAGTTTTGATATATTTACGTTAAGAAATTTACAAAATATCTTTATGAAACATGATCTTTACTTAATATCCCAATGATTTTTGGCATAAAAGAAAAATGTATAATTTTGACCCATACAATGTATTTTTGGCTATTGCTACAAATATACCCCAGCGACTTAAGACTGGTTTTGTGGTCCAGGGTCACAAATAATAAATAAAACTATGAACCACAACGCATTTGTTTTAAAAGACAGAAAAGACCTTATATATATATATATCTATCTTATTCATTTTGTTAATAAAAGTTAGATTTTTAATATAGGCTTATGCGAACTTGCCATTGTACTATTTTATGGCTGATGTGTTTTAATTAATAGGCTAATAATGAACCCCAAACTACGATTATTTTAAAGAAAGGGGAAATCCAAAGACTGTTTATTTATTTGTGTTACAATGCGGGTAAAATATATTTCCCTTATTCATATTGTTAATAAAAGTTCAAAGTTTAATATAGGCCTAAGTGAATTTGTCATTGTACTGTTTTATTGTAGGCTATAGCCTTTATTATTAATAATAATAATAATAATAATAATGAGCCAAACTAAGCATTCGTTTGAAGTAAGGGGAAACTCCAAAACCTTTTATTTATTTGTTATAACGCAGGTATGTCTTATTCATTCAGTAAATAAAAGTTTTATGTTTATTATAAGCTACTTTGTCATTGTATTGCTGATGTTGTGTGTGGGTTTTTCTTTTTCATTAAGAGTAGCCTAATACTGAATCAACCTTAAGCATTAATTTTGTTCCAAGAATAGGAAACGTTAAAGATCAAAATAAGTGCTGCAGAGGCGAGAATGCGAGATTGGTTGCTGCTGAGGTAAATAGATGCTCTCGATCTTTCTCTGGTGTATCTTTGCGATGGCTGTAGAAATGGTCATTAATTCTTGATTTGGGTATGGTGCAGATAATAATATGATCAAAAAGTCATGGCAACAAACGACTTCCTAAGTCAGTTTAAGTTTAAACGACTTTCACAATCAATTTTATTCAACTCGATTCATGTTTTACTGATGCTTATTGTCATTGTAGGCTTAGGCTTCTTTTTTCCATTAATTTTAATGAATATACAAATTAATAACATGAGTTTTATTTATTTTCTGTTACAACATTTTCATTTATTTATTTTTTAACACCGCACCCCCAGCACCCCCATTTTTTCTTGGGCTACACGCCAGGGGGTGCTGCAGCAACGTCAGCACCCCTACTACCCACGGTAATGGACTTGACATGGCATGAACAGACTTGAATAAACTTGACTTGGCTCGAACAGACTTGACTCACAGACAGCAGGTTACAACATCAATACACGACAAGAGACAATGGAACCAAATAGGCTACTTATAGCAAACAATGAGGGTCACATGACAAGAACAAACCAATGAGGGACAGAACTGATAATCACATGACAAGACAATAACCAATGAGAACATGACACACAGACTAAGGGAGCACATGGCAAGAACAGGAAACAAGGCAAAATATCAAAATAAAAGACATGAAAACCTAAACCAGAAACTGAACCCCAAAACTGCTCGCTTTCTTAAAAAAACTAACACTAGCTTCTCTATTCTTTTTGTATTCTATCTATTTGTTTTCTTTTCATGTATTATACAATTAACAAAAAGCAAAAAAAGGCCTCAACACTAGCTTGCTCTATTCTTTTTCTATTCTATCTGTTTTCTTTTAATTTATTATGTAATTTAAAAAAAAAAAATGTACTATGTGTATTGCGTTAGGCCAACATAGCACTTGCATAAGTCGCTTTGGATAAAAGTGTCTGCTAAATGACAAAATGTGTATATAAATACATTTAGACCACTTAACTTGGGATCGGGATGTGAAGAGACTTTCAACCAGCATAACAAAAAATGTTTTTGAATCAAATCACCTACCCTGCATTTAATATTTGTATAGGATCATAAGGGTAACAGGGTATATAAAATTAATTAATGTATTTATCAGAAAATTATAAATACTTTTCAGAAAATTATAAATACAACCGATTTATCACAAAATGAGACATTGTCTGCTGATTGTAATTTATTCTAATGGTTGGATTCAGTAGGACACAGATATTTGATGTTTAAAACTAGGTTGCTATAGGTTAATTATAGGATAACAGGAATAATTTATCCGTTTAATTGTTGCACCACAGTATACCAAATTTATGAACAGTACCATCTCACCAAAATAAACAACATAACGTTGAAGACTATTCTGCAGACTCAGAGTTTATTCAGTTTACTAAGGCATTTTGTCTTCTGACCTCCATTCAAACAGAGCTGCCTCTAATTTCTACCTGTTGGCGTTGAACTAACCTTGAAGGTTCCCCTGAAGGAGGGGCTTTGATGTAATCTGAGGAGAGGCGGAACCTGACGCATGATGTCACTGGCGCGTCATGATCAGCTGCTATAATCAGCCTACGCGTGTGGTGATTCCCAGCGTACGCGGGTTTATCTCTAAACGTCTCACATCCACTGTCCCTCTGAGCGTATTTACATCTTAGCACATCACATTAAGGCGTTAGGACAGAAACAGCACTAGTCCAGTCGGAATCATGTCTGTAGCGGGACTGAAGAAACAATTCCACAAAGCCACTCAGGTAAGGTGCAATGGCATTGAAATTCACCGTTCTGTTGACCATTACACGAGTGAAAATGGGTTTGCTGCAGTGCTACAGCAGACCGAGCAGCTTGTGTCCTGAATCGTAATGCGGATCTTCACGCTGAACGGTGTGTGCTGCTTTGAACGCAACGTAATAAGCTGTATAAACATGTACATGCACTAACATTGCTACCAACAGGCTAGTCAAAGTGATCTGTTCATGTCATCCACAATCATTTTATTCAGATGGTAGAATGAATGTATGGTCAGTGTTTTATTTATTTATTTATTTATTTATTTAGCCGTGAGGTTTTCATTATTAGCGCCGATCAAATTAAAACGCGTGAACATGAATATTTAAGATGCGTTGATGAAAGTTGTTACATAATAGCTCATACCCTTAAATTGACCTCGATGCCCTCTAAAGCAGTCGTGATGCTGTGACACTTCAATTCCATGATGCTCTCTAAGCCACTACATAGGCTTTAGTCTTCAATATTGTAATGCATTTTAATTTTTCATTTCTATTTCTATTTCTATTTTATTTAATTTTTTAAAATAACCTAGTATAGTATAATATATTTTTTACATGCATACGAACCATATGTTTTCTGTCTTCAAGAACTGTGTGTTTTGTGAATGATTTTATATATTTTATTGTTATATATAAAAATTGTATTTATTTTTTTAAGACATGACCGCATTAAACCAGATTTAATAGCTGGTTAAGTATGTTCTAGTGCCATCAGACTAGCTTCACTCCCAGGTCTGTTATGTCCATCTAGTGTCCTTGCCTGAAGCTTCACCTTGCATTGATACAGGAATGAACATTGAATGCTGATGGTTTGTGCAGAAAATATTTTGGAGGAATATTCTGTCATTTTAAGGACAGTTTTGAAACGGCAGCATCTGTTGGAAACACTGCTCTCACATTCTAAAGGCACGACCACAGCATCCCATAACTCAAACCTGTTCCTGTTTGATTCCAAAAGAAAATCCAGGAACAAGTTTGAATCAAGGAAGTGGTTGAAAACGCTTGCCTTAACTATTTGTTTTGAAGGGAATATGAAATTGTGAAGTTGTGAAGCTGGGCTTGTGTCTCACTGCCTGACATTAAACAACATAATCTGTCTCATTCTGACCAATCGTCAGGCTCTGACATCATCAGTGCACGCTGCGCAGTGGAGAGGGTGGCATGACTCAGAGCTGCTCTGTAGAACAGATGGTTCCTCAAACGCACTGCTTCATCTCACAGCTTGCTGTGTACTTTATACACAACCTTCATGTAATCGTGCAGTCGTGACAAAATATAGTGCCTGCTCTGTGATATATATATATATATATTTTTTTCTCCCTTATTTACCTTCCTTCAGTTGTAGAGGCAGGTTTATCCTGTTTCACCTGTGTTATTTGGAAATTTGCTTGTATAGTAAATACTTGAATATTTTTTTTTCCACAAGTATGTGGAATTACTAAAGACTGTTCAAAATATAAATAAACATTGCTTAGGCCTTAAGATACAATAAGCAGTTCATGTAATATACTCATCATTTATTAGTAAATGCTCATCTCAAAATCATGCAGAAATAGTCATTCATAACAGATCAAGCTTTTTAACACCTTGTTTTAGCACATTACTCGTGGTGGTAGTTACATAAAAGAGAAGTGAGATTTCATGGAAATTGTCTGCTCAACATGTCCTTGTATACAGAGATTTTGGTTTGTTGTTTAAAAATAGACATGCATTCTATGAGCTTGTAATTCAAGTTAACTGAGGGTTGTTATGAGCTACAAATAAAGTTCAATAGCCATTTTTCTACTACATTTTTCATTTTATCACATGTGGTGTAAAGGATGTGAAGCAAAAATTAGAGATTATCTTCCTCCCATTTATTGTTTGGTATTTGGGGATATTTAAAAAGTGGAATTTGCAAGCTGACATCGTCATGAATGAGTTATTCTCTGTTATTTTAGTCGTATACAGTACTGTACATAGAAGTGTAGGCTAACCTCCTTTAGCTTCTCTATCCCTTGCTTTTTTTTTGTAAGGCACTGCTTATGCACCACAGCGTCTGCCCTAAACACAGATGATGTTTTATTCTGCTCTCTCTATTACAAATTCTAGACATTGCTTATTGCAGTGCACTTTCCTATTTACATTTTTGTCAGCTATACTGCATAGTGCATACTTGGCAAGCCAGTGGTTTTGAAATCATCTTCGACCATGCATTTGGGTTGAATTTATCGTTATTAAAGAGTGCAAACTGGGATCTTTTAAATATGTTAGATATTTAAATGTTACATTTTATATATAAATATTCTCTCTTTTTCTCTCTCTTATGAGTATTAAGTATGGTTTATTCTTTTGATGTATGGTTTTGTAGTGGAATACATCCTGTCTTTGGACATCACTGCTAAAATACATATACCAGTTTCCCTGATTTGAAAACTATTATAAAGCAGGTGAGCTATCATGTGTCTACCTACACAGGATTTCTTGGCATCCCTGGGCAGCCCCTGATATAAAGGCCGTCTGAAATTTTAGGAAGCAGATTATACTGCCTCCTAAAATAGTACTTTGAGGATAGAATGCCTTTCTAGTGTTAAACAGGTGATCTTGTATCTAGGATTAAATCAGTACAGTCACTGACAAAGAGCATTGTTGGACAGACAAAATTAAAGAATGCAGTGCAAGCAAGCTGTCTAGTGTCTATAGTGAAGGTAATTGGTTGTCAGACCCTCTCTAGCCTCAGGAGAAGATGGTGGGCAGCAGTGTTTTATAACTAAAGTGTATATTTAACTAAGAAGTAAATAAATAAATTAAATACATGTTCATGTTAAAAATTTAAGTTTGAGAGAAATTTTATTTTTCTTGAGTATGTCTAGCATCATTTAACTGTTACACACTTCTATTTCAGATTATTTTAGACTCTTCGGACCAAACAATCAGTGAGAGTCTTGGAGCAGAACAAAACTGTCTCATGTTTTAAAGATTTTAAAACATGAAAACAACAAAGCAATGAAATTGTTTCAAAGACACCCATATAGTGCATGTTCACATAGAAAAAGAGCTGAAAAACAGATTTAAAAAATGGCTGTGAATGGCTGCTTATTCAGATGATGCAGCAGTGGCTGCAGTTACTACTGAAAATGTAGCCTTTTGTTTCAGTTGTTTACTTTATCCAGCAGTGTTTGTTCTCTGTGTTCCTAAGTTTATTGATGCTGTTTGTTGTACTGACTAAGAAAGTGCTTTGGGTGATACAGTGAGAGTGCGGTCCGAATGAATGTGAATCGATACAGACCATTTTTCAAAACCTGTTCGGCTAATTCACTGAAAAGAAGGGACAAAAAAAAAAAAAGATTAATTCACAAAAGATTAGCATCACTATTTCAGTCAACACAAAAGCATACTGTGTAATAAAATGTTTCTCAGGTCAGTCAAGATCACATATGGACAGATCATACAGCCATACTGCTGCAGGCACCACTGCAACTTGGAATGCTTGGAAATACCAGCAATATATTCTTATACTACATTAGGCTACACTGCCATAGTTTGTGATTCTTTGTAAGTTTTCATTTCTAATAGGGTAATGTGCAGGTTTTGTGTCATACCACTATGCTCAAAAACCATGAACAAAACCATGCAAGCTAAAAAAAAAATTAAAAAAAGTATGAAACCTCATTAGATTAACTTGAAATGAGGACAACAAAAACTAGTTCGTGCTGACCACCATGTACTTTTTGACTGCCAAGAGCATGAAACCATCAAAATTCCAAAGACATGTAGAAACCATAACAAAAAGTATGTCATGTGAATAATTCTGCATATTGTTGGGCCTGTTACTGTGTTTGATGTTAGGTGTGTTTGTTTACTTTTGTATGATCAGGATTTTTGGAACTGTGTTGCATTGCTGTTGATGTCCAATGTAAAATCTAAAACAAAACAACTTGTTTTTTTTTTTTTTTTTTTTTAGACTGAATCATTGTATTTTAGAGTAAAGAGAGAAGAACATGTTCCAGACACTCACTATTAAAAAATTAGCTTAGAATTGATAGATGTTTGTGAACTGTCAGTAACAATGCATTTTAATAGCACTATGTGTACCTGTTTAGACCATTTTCTAATTATCTGTAACATTCTGGACACATTAAAGCCATATCACTTCAAGCACATTAATATGCTTATAGTATTTTTTTGGCAATAACTGAACTGTGTTATGTGGCAAATATCTAAATTAGATTCTAATCCTATAATGAATGCTCAATTGTTTGAATTTTGTCTGGTAGGAGAAGATTAAGGCCTTGTGGGCTAAAATGCGGTAAATGGATGGAACATATGAAATGCACTAATTTGTGATCTTGGACCACAAAACCAGTCATAAGGGTAAATTTTTCAAAACTGAGATTTATACAATAAAATAAAAATATATTTTTTGAAGGTACAAAGTCAATCACAAAAAAGAAAAATACAGAACACTAAAATCAGGCAACAAGGCATTCAAATTGATCAGTTATATATTCATAATGAAGTGCCATCTAAGCACATTGCAACATCTAGACTAGTCCACGTTCAGCTAAGTAACACATTCAAAAATCAAATAAAACAAACCAATAAAACATTTAATTCATGGGAATAATCACAGAAACTAGCCTCATTATGAAACCTCTTTTTAAATGGATGTCAACTTATCTATATTCTCTTATGGCTGCAATACACTACATGATTTCCACAGATTTACAGTCTGGAGAAGTTGATGCCAAAGATCAGAGCCAGTCTGCAGATTTGAGTCGACAGAATCCATAGAAAATCAATTAACTTAAAGTGACATCAGTTAATATTTAAAGTCTGTTGATGAAGTATTTATATAGACATTGAATGTGAAGTGCTTAAAGAGAGCACACTGAGCTTAATGGGAGCAGCAACAATTTTTAATAAATTTCATGTAATATTTATTAAAATGACAGGATTTTTACAGTAAAAATTACAGTACTGTAAAATGACAGACCAGCAATAAACTGTCAATTTATAATGTTATGGATGTAAAAGTACAAGCCAGTAATGCCTGTGAAGTAATATATTAGCGTAGCACACAATCTTATGTGTTCTGTTGCATCTGCGCTATGTTGCTAAAACTATCTTTTGGATCTAATGTAATTATATCCCACATCCAAGTTCCAGGTTTATAATATGCAGAAGTCAGAACATGAATCTCTTAATTTTACTATAAGTAGTGAAACATACTCAAAATAAAGGCTTAAACATCTAAAAAAACTGCACATTTAAGGGGCTCCTCTTTTGGTGAAAGTTTTTAGACCACTTTCAAAATGGCCGCCAGACAGTGTGAACACACAGAGATCCATATCTCAGTGTGCAAGGGTCTGATTGACTTGAAATTTTAGGAGGTATATAGTAACAAACATATCAATTGGTTGAGACATCAAGTAGGATAATAAATTATTTTTTCTTTTTATAATCTGATCTCAAAAATGGAAGTGTGCTTAATGGCTATGTGCGCTTAATAGGTACGTTTACCCTAAGTTTTGATATATTTACAGAAGGAAATTTACAAAATATATTCATGGAACATGATCTTTACTTAATGTCCTAATGATTTTTGGTATAAAAGAAAAATAAATAATTTTGACCCATACAATGTATTTTTGGCTATTGCTACAAATATACCCCAGCGATTTAAGACTGGTTTTGTGGTCCAGGGTCACATTTGTCTTCCAAATGAAAACATCACTAAATCTCATCTGCCTCTGGCCCTCCGGTTTTCTCTTTGAGGTCTTTGGAGATTTCAGATTTCTATCATTTACTCACCCTCAAGTTTTTCAAAACTGTGTGAGTTTCATTCTTCCGTTGAACACTAATGTTGGTAACTAAAAAGTTGAACTGTTTAACGGATGAAAGAAACTGGTGAGAATGATGACAGAATCTTCATTTTTGGATAAACTATTCATTTAAACTCCCCTTTTCTATTAGGAACAAACTAAATACTGAATCTTTTTAACATGAACCTATACTACTTGTTACTCTCTAGGCACATTAACATGCAGAATCTTGTAGCGATTGCATTTACTTATTCACAGTATTGAACTGTCAACAGCCATTCAAGAGCATTTAATTATGGAAATGCATGTTTTAAAGGCGTTAGAGATAGTGGAATTGCTTTGCTCATAGTTCAATCCCTGTACAACTTGTACACAAAGTTGGATGAGATATAATTTTGGCTGATTCCATGTAAAAAATCTCTTTGACATATAGCATTTTCTATGCAAAGTTATAACCATGACTTTCTACCAACACATGCTTGTATTTTCCTTTCATGGTTCTCTGTTCTATTCTATTCTATTCTATTCTATTCTATTCTACCAATCATGACTTGGTTGTAGTCTGATGATACTGCATGCCAGGGCAGGGGCTCATCCTGCTGTTATGTAAGAGCTGTGCGAGGCTTAAAAATTACATCACCATCACAGTACTGTTTTCCCACAGCATCAAAATAACACTGGATTGACACGGGCACATGTCCTTGGTATTTTATGAATATTAAGGTTGATGCCATACTGTGCTCTTCTTGCTACTCTTTGAATGTATATGAATCTCACGATATGATGCACATCAAAAATGTGCTGTATCACTGCTGTGTCATCCTGGATTCAGTGCTCCTCTGTCTCCCTCAGTATTAAGTCATCTATGCATTCCAGCAAGGACTCCCATGTCCTCAGACACTTGTTTACAGGCTGTCCCCTTCTTTTCTTTTCTTTTCTACAATGTTCTGAAATTTTCTTTCATATGTGAATTTAAATTCTCGTTTAACTTTTTTTCATCTCAGTGTGATATATTTCATGACATTTTTCTTTTGCTTTTTTTAAGATACAAAAAATATTTTATTTTAATTATTTGATTGATATCATTATTATTATTATTATTATTATTATTATTAATAATAATAATAATAATACATTTAGAGATCATAAAATCCATTTCCCTTGACGAGTTCACGTCACATGTCTCCTCTAGCCATCTTTATGCATGAGCTTTCTCAGCTGCCCTTAATTACACACACACATAATAATAGGAGAGAGATGCTGCGTTCCTGGAACTGTCTGTTGAGCCCAAGGGATGTGTGCATCCATTTCTGCCATGCAGACAATCACAAATCAAGGGAGGACATCCTCCCATAACCTCTTTCATTTGTCCATCTATCTGTTCTATTTATAAATCGGTAATCTTTGGTGGTTGTAATCCAGGAGGCACGGACTCAGGGGAATATTTTAAGACAGCCTGACTGGAGGGTGGGGGTGGAAATTTCTCTTCTCCATGTGCTGCTGTCACATTGGGTTTCATGTGACTGCCATCCACCTAGTCAGTAGCACAGCACTTCCTTTCAGGTTACAAGGTTGATATGATACCTTTGGCAAGCTGTAATTTAATCCTTTACATGTATATGTATATGTATATGTACATTTCTCTCTCCTTCTCTTCATTCAGTGCCACGTCCTTCTAGACTGTATTTACTGCAAGAATTGGATTAAAGAACTTGTCTGTGAGATCAATCTCAGGTTAATCTGTGGTACTGTAGCCACACAACAGATAAAACTGGGCATGGGAATTATTTTGAATAAAGTATACAGACATATTCTGTACCTGAGTATATTCTAAATTGCAATATATTAAATTTAGGACAGTTTGAATTGTATGAGGTCAACACATAAAATATTAATTAAGGCCTGTTTTATATTTACACTTTTTACTGTAATGGGTTATAAAATGGTTATTAGGAGTGTACCATTGATAACTTGGTCGTTCTGAAATCTATAATTTAAATAAGAAGGAACCACATTTCTAAGAATTTTCCTAACAAATAACAAAGGGGTGCGTTTCCTAAAAGCAGCGTTAGCCAACTATGGTCCAAAGTTCTTAATGTAGTTCAATGATTTGCTGTTTCCTGAAACCATAGTTCCAACAAGCATTTGTAAACGCCATCACAAATTTGTGTGGTTGGATACAGCTCTTGACCTATGATTAGAAGCATAGTGCCTTATTATGACATGTGGCTTTGCATAGATAAAGCCCTTGACCACAATAAGCAAGCTAACATGCAGTACATTCTTTTTTTCATTCCATTTAAATAGCTTTATTACTATTTGTATGCGTAATTCATGGGGTTGTTACAACCCGAATTCCGGAAATGTTGGGACGTTTTTTAAAATTTGAATAAAATGAAAACTAAAAGACGTTCAAATCACATAAGCCAATATTTTATTCACAATAGAACATAGACAACATAACAAATGTTTAAACAGAGAAATTTACACTTATCCACTAAATGAGCTCATTTCAAATTTGATGCCTGCTACAGGTCTCAAAAATGATTGGCACGGGGGCAACAAAGGGCTGAAAAAGCAAGAAATTTTGAAAAGATTCAGCTGGGAGAACATCTAGCACCTAATTAAGTTAATTTACATCAGGTCTGTAACATGATTAGCTATAAAAGGGATGTCTTAGAGAGGCAGAGTATCTCAGAAGTAAAGCTGGGCAGAGGCTCTCTAATTTGTGAAAGAGTGCATAAAAAGATTATGGAATACTTTTAAAGACAACGTTCCTCAACGTCAAATTGCAAAGGCTTTGCGAATCATATAATCTACAGTGCATAACATCATCAAAAGATTCAGAGAAACTGGAGAAATCTCTGTGCGTAAGGGACAAGGCCGAAGACCTTTGTTGGATGCCCGTGGTCTTCGGGCCCTCAGACGACACTGCATCACTCATTGGCATGATTCTGTCATTGACATTACTAAATGGGGCCAGGAATACGTCCAGAAACCACTGTCGGTAAACACCATCTGCAGATGCCAACTAAAGCTCTATTATGCAAAAAGGAAGGCATGGTCCAGAAGCGCCGCCGTGTCCTGTGGGCCAAGGCTCATTTAAAATGGACTCTTTCAAAGTGGAAAAGTGTTCTATGGTCAGACGAGTCCAGGTGCTGAATTGGCCTGCCTGCAGTCCAGATCTTTCACCTATAGAGAATATTTGGCGTATCATTAAACGAAAAATGCATCAAAGATGACCACGAACTCTTTAGCAGCTGGAAACCTATATCAGGCAAGAATGGGACCTAATTCCAACACCAAAACTCCAGAAACTCATAACCTTGATGCCCAGACGTCTTCAAACTGTTTTGAAAAGAAGAGGAGATGCTACACCATGGTAAACATGCCCCCATCCCAACTATTTTGAGACCTGTAGAAGGCATCAAATTTGTAATGAGCTCATTTTGTGCATAAAATTGTAAAATTTCTCTGTTTAAACATTTATGTTCTATTGTAAATAACGTTATGTTCTATTGTAAATAAAATATTGGCTCATGTGATTTTAAATTCTTTTAGTTTTCATTTTATTCAAATTTAAAAAACGTCCCAACGTTTCTGGAATTCGGGTTGTATATTAAATAATTCCATGAATTACATATACATTTCAGACATCTTCACAAGCTGATAAGCTAATTAATTGAACCATTCAATTTGAGCTCATAGTGTTTCTATTATGACATATATTTGCCCATATTTTAAAGATACGTAAACAGCAGTTATTCAATTATTCATCTAAATTGTCAACACACAATTTGTTTTTTGTTTTTTTAAATTATGTGGGAGTAATCTCAGAATAAAAGCCTTTCTTTTCAGAGTGACTGTCAGTGTATCTCAAGGTTTATGATCATATGTCCTCTTTTCAGTGTTCCTGGCTTCTTGAATGATGTGTGTGTGTGTGTGTGTGTGTGTGTGTGTGTTTCTCTCCTCCTTGGGTATATAAACCTTTACATGTTCATCATTGTTTGCTGAATGATGATTGTGATTTAAATCTGACATTATGCTAGCGCAGGATACTTCTTTGAAATGTGGCATGAATCTAATTACAAATAATATGAAAATTAAATTTGGTACCCAAAGGAAATTGCTTCAGTAGACTCTTTGTAGACTTTATTTATAATCTTTTAACCTAATGAATTGTAATTCCAATTAAGGTCCATATTCTGATTAATATTTTATTTTGAAATGGATGTTTAGTTGCCATGTAAAGTGTACAGCTACTGCAGTATTTCTGTGTGTGTGTGTATAAAAAATATATACACACACACACTCACACACACACAAGGTAATTTATCAAATAAACCTGCTTAATGTTCATTTTCATTCCCTGAACAGTACCAGACTAGGATTAATGATGAATTAAGAAATGTAGGCCAGTAATCATTTTAAATAAGAGACTGGTATGGTGCTGTCATCCATCTGTATCTTGATTTATGTTCATTTCTTTTTAATGAAATGTCTTGGGTCAACAGAGATTAAACGCTCTCGCTATGCTTTCCATTGAAAATGCATTCATTCATTCATTCATTTATGAACTGCCAGATCTCGACAGGTAATTCATTGAGAATTTCACCCAAATGAAAGATCATCTTTTATATTAAAGTGAAGTTCATTGCTGAATCAATCTGATTTAATTTATTTGTAATTCATAATGTTAATTGACTAAAGTGAACTGTTCATTTCTTTCAATTGTAGGAAATTGCTTTTTACTAGTGACTTTTAGAAGGTGTTTTTACTAGTACAATAATTACATAATATTTAATGTACTTCACTTAAATTTACGTAATTAAGTCTGTTATACTATTGTTGATGTAATTTTTATGTGAGCTATTACACTCTATGCCAGTTAATGTAATTGTTAATCTGCTATATGTCCACATTTACTTTTAATTTTATTTTTATTACATGTCAAGTTAAAAGTAGCTCACAGTCAATGAAAGCATTCAGCAAACTAAAACAAACCAGACTTGATGAAAGCAGTCAGAATCTCCACTGGCCTCACATTCACCAGTCATAATTTCACTCACACTTCGTGTTGCTCTACAATTTACCTGGCCCTTTGATTTTAGATGCCTTTTTAAGCATGTTTGGCTCTTATTTCTCTCATTCTGTAGAGTTTACTTTATCAGAATCCCGTCATTCTTATGATTCTTTGTAATACTATACATTAAGTATTTTTATTGCAATAAGACGTGCAGTATCACATTGGTATTGAAGATATTCCTTATTGGAGCCTCAATACTAAATTGGCTAATTTTGAGTTGTTATTCTCACCATAATACTTGGCAGCCAAGTACTTCCAGTCCCTTGGGATGTCTTTAGTATCTTTGTCCTCAAATCTTCTTAACACAGTGACAGCTCAGTCTTGAGCAAGAAGGTGTTCTGATTAAGTTTGTAACTTTGAGTAAAGCCTGTGGCACAGACAAACCTTTGGCAGACACGGAAAGTCTTTAACTTGGTGTATTTGTAGAAGTACAAAGTCTTCATAAAGAAAATGTTTGAATGTTTAATGCTCTGGAATAAAGTACTGCATTGATGATTGTTTTTATTTCCAATAGCAAAGTACAGCAGAGCTTGTCAGAACTATTAAATAACTGATATAATTAAATGATACAGCTAGATAGAATTAAATATTGTTTATTTTTAGCATCAGATTGGATTAGTGGATTACTAATGTGTCGAATTGGCTTTCTACCGAGGTGCTATTTTTAGCATTTGCTACATTAATAATTTCATGTATTTCCCCATACGCAAAATATTGTTTTGCACTGTATTTATGGTAGCTCATATTGCTGACAACCAGTACATGCCACCTTCTAAGTATTATATTGTGCCGTTAGAAGTCTTGTTTCTTTTCTGCCTTAAAGTCTCAGACTCAAGTTTCCATCTCTGTAATAAAATTTGGATTTGACCTAGACCCATAACCAGTTTACTTGAATATTGACTGTTGACTCCAAATTAGAGACTTGTGAACAACACAATTTCTTTAGGTTTACAGGTAGAAATGTTTAGTGGACAGTAACAAAAATTAAAAACTTGAATATAAAAATCAGTCCCTTGTGTCCCTCTTAAAGGTAGTCCAGGAGAATGGTTAGGAACCAGTGGATTAGCTAACTGACATAAGCAGACTCCAAATAATGAAAGATGTTTCTTATGAATAAATTCTACTGGATATTCTACAATGACCTTATATGATTGAAAGATTTTTTTTTTTTCCTCCTTTTATTTATTTTTTTGTTTTAATGCAGCATATTGCATCAGCAGTTTGAGATGTGTTTGGACTAAATCTGTGGTCCAGACAGGATGTTATGTATATGTCCTACAGAGCTGGAGTTTTCAAGCTAAGAGGACCATGGAAAATTTGAAGGAAAAGGAAAAAGATTTTACAATAATTGTTATGGACAAAATTCAGAAATAATTACAAAACCTAAAACTGTCCTGTCTTATTTTGCAGAGAGTTAGTGAGAAGGTCGGAGGGGCAGAGGGAACTAAATTAGATGAAGAATTCATGGAAATGGAAAAGGTAAGTCTCCTGCAGCTAGAGATATGTGATTCTCATTCAAGAAGCATAGCAATGAGCGTTTGGTTGTTTATTAGAAGTTTCTAATTTTGGAAGGTGTAATTAGGTCATCTATTGACATAAAATTCTAGCACCGCCTAATTAGGTGAGAATAAATTGAGTGTGTTTATAAATGTGTATTTTAGAATGTCTCTTATAAAGATTAAAACAGTGGGATGGATAGATGAATGAATGAATGAATGAAGGAATGAGTAACTACTGGGGTCTTTAGGCAACAAAAGGTGTGTGTAGATAGATAGATAGATAGATAGATAGATAGATATATCTATATACATAATATATAATATATATAAATCTAGTTAGTGCAGTTAATGAATTTCCTTTCTAGAGCATTTAATTATGATTAGAAGGTATGCAGATAGGAGGAAAAATAACTTGACTTTGGCCCCTTTCATGAAACTGTATGTGTAATGTCAGACACTGCTTTTGCCATATGTGCAATGTACAATTCTTTCTTACATTCAGGTAATAAGAATGAATGTTATTCTATTCTATTTTTGTATCTTCATCTTTACCGTAACATAGAAAGTTGACGTCACCACAAGGGCGGTGATGGACATTATGACCAAGACAACGGAGTACCTACAGCCCAATCCAGGTGAATGTGAATAATAATTTGTAATAGTATATCCCTAGCTTAAAAAATGAAAACCTCACTAATGTACATCACATTTGTTTTTTGTTTTTTTTGCTTGTTTATTCAGCAACTCGTGCCAAAATGAGTATGATGAGCTCCATGTCTAAAATCCGTGGTGGAGATAAAGGGCCTGGCTACACACAGACTGAAGTCATCCTGGGAGAGTCCATGCAAAAGTTTGGCAGGGAGCTCGGGGAGGAATCCTTCTTTGGTAATGCTAGCTTTGCTATAAACATACACAATGTCGGAGCTTTTCACCTTTTGGGCAGCTCTTCCACATATAGCACAGTATTAATATTAACAATGTAAACTGCCTTATTCCAAAATAATTTTTATCAACAAGCTGTTTTGATGTAATGGTTAGTTTTCAAACTTGATTAAACAACAAACTCAGTCTTTGTTAATGTGTTAACAGAAAAAAATCCATCAACTAGCAGAATTCATTAATCATAAGGAAAATAACGTCTTAATATTTAAATGTTTAAGCCACCTCAACACTACTCAACACAAGGCACAACCAGGTCTGTCAAATGAGGCTCTTTTTCAGACCTGTAGATCGTTTGATACTTAAATTGTTCAGTTTGCTTTCACACAGCAGCTTTTCCAAAATTGTACCAAAATGTTTATGCAAGTCACATGCGAGTAATACTGTCCTCTCACTGGTCATGAATACATGTTGTTCATTATCATCCGTTAAGATGGATTGGTAAGTTATCTCTATATGTGCAACGACAGCTACAGAAAAAGCCAAAATAAGCCCACAATGTATCGGTCATTCCTGCTATAATTGGTCAGTTAGACTGGGAGTCAAGAGAAGAAGAGCAATTAGACTACATTAAGATAAAGAGGTGCTCTTTGGTTTCAACTGTGATGAGTAATGTGCTCGCTCATCCACAGAATCAGACACTGCTGCTTTTTACATAACCTGTTTCCCATTATTAATTATGATACAGCTTAATTTGTTGGTTGGTTGTGTCGGATTGATGTCCCACTACAACTGAACCATTCCAGAGTTTGTTTTCAATCAGGCTGAGGCGATCTCAGACAGATTATTTTGGTGCAGATCTGAGTGCAATTGCTGTGTTCATATATGCTTAAATCAAACCAGGGAAGAAAGTGTGCCAGGTTCCAAAACAAACGCTTCAAACAAGCCAGATGTAAAAATGCCTAAAAGTATCCTCCTAATCACATGGCAGAAGTAGTAGTTGATAGTGTGCTATTCTAAATGCATATTGTTTAAACGCAGACCACAAAAACTGATGAGATTCACTAGCATCAGCACAAACATTTTTATTTTGCATGCTATCAAGTTTGCAAGTGCACCCTTTAAGGCGTTTAATGTGGTTGGCTGGAATGACTGTATGTCAGAGATGTTTAACATCCTGCCAGCAGGCAAAATCTGGTCCATGACAAGGTTATCAATGACCCACAACCACAATCCAGACTGTTTTGACAATGTAGTTGCTGTTTTTGTGGCTGCACCACATGGACAATGCAGCACAATAAATCAGAATACTCATTTATAATAAATGAAGCTGTCTATGATGCAAGAGATCAGTTATAGCACGCATGTAAAGAGCAGCTTAACAAAGCAGCTCAACAAAACTAGATGCTTGCTCTCAATCTCCCATTAAAATAAAGTAATCTGCCTACATTCTTAGAATTTATGATAGCGATTTAGTCTTTTGTGCATGTTACTTGCTTGCATGCAATTAAATGACATTTAATTGGTAATCAGATTAAATTACAAAAGGTTTTGCAATTCAAAAACTTGTTTTTTTTTTAATCATACAAAGCTTGAGGATATGCAAATAATATATTCACTGATTGGTGCATAGTGACACTGTTTGCAACATATGCAGATGTCTAATAATGTGGAAATTAGCATGAAAGAATTGTGATAACAGCAGTCAAATATTAACACACTGGAAGCATTTATAAGTGCAGTTGTATAAAAATAAATGTCATGTCACTGTATGTTCTGGAAAATAAAAAGATGGTTTGTTAAAAACTGACCAGCACTAAGTGTTTTAAGAAATGGCTATGATTGTTGGCCAACTTAAAATCAAGTCATTACCAGAACCAGATCTTTTAGTTTTGTGTTAGTATATGAATAAACTAAAAACTACTTCATTCAGTGCATTGG